>NC_053496.1:15437586-15737586 GCF_905171775.1 Rana temporaria
TTTTATAGCGATCAGTGCTATAAAAATGCATTGATTACTATAAAAATGACACTGGCAGGCAGTGAAGGGGTTAACACTAGGGGGCGGGGAAGGGGTTAAGTATGTTCCCTGGGTGTGTTCTAACTGTAGGGGGGGTGGCCTCACTAGGGGAAATTACTGATCGCTCTTCATACATTGTATGAACAGAAGATCAGCATTTCTCTCCCTGACAGGACCGGGAGCTGTGTGTTTACACACACAGCTCCCGGTCCCCGCTCTGTAACGAGCGATCGCGTGTGCCCGGCGGCGATCGCGCCCGCCGGGCACTTGCACGGGAGTCGGGGGCGAGCCTTAGTGGCCTGCGAGAGAGCCGACTTAGAGCTACGGGCTCTTGCGCAGGGGAGCAGACCTGCCGCGGTAAAACGACGGGGGCTGGTCGGCAAGTAGTTAAAGGAGTTCTCTGACCTAAAACTTTTAACCCCCGCTGTGCCCGGGCTGTAAAAATATACAAAATAAACTGTCACTTACCTGCCTACGATCCCCCGTTGTTTCCGATATCGCCGTCCCGTTCTCCGGGCCCGGGCCCCTTCCGCTTCCTCTGTGTCGGTGACTCATAGTGCGCTCAGCCTATCAGCGGCCGCGACGGGACATTGCTGAGGCCGCTGATAGGCTGAGCGCACTATGAGTCACCGACACACAGGAAGCGGAAGGGGCCCGGGACCGGAGAACGGGACGGCGATATCGGAACAACGGGGGATCGTAGGCAGGTAAGTGACAGTTTATTTTGTATATTTTTACAGCCCGGGCACAGCGGGGGTTAAAAGTTTTAGGTCAGAGAACTCCTTTAATTACAACATTTTAAAAGTAATGGATACAGTTCATTCAAAGTCATAGGTATATACCTACGCTGAGGGAATTCAGCGTAGATACAAATACAATAAAAGTGCCTTTCGCGTCCAGTCCTGAAGAAGCCTTATGGGCGAAATTGTTTAAAATATGGACACCCTGCATCAATATGTACTGTATATGTATATAGTACTTCATGGTCATCTGTTGGGTAGTTGGTGTATACTTACGACTTTGAATGAACTGTATCCATTACTTTTAAAATGTTGTAATTAATAAATATTTTTCTATTATTTTTTACATATTTTCTTTTGAGTGAATTTTCGTATTTAGCGCCCTTGAAATCCCATATCCTGTACATTAATTATTCTCCAATCCAGGGATGTTGGTGCCGTAGAGTTTATGATTACTTTAATGCTGGTTTCTGCCCACTTTCATTGACTACGTATTTGTAATTCTTTACAGTTTAACTGCACCAGATTAGTGCAACCTCTCATACAACTCTCCGAGGCCCCAGTGACATATACTAGCAGCAGACATAACCTAACAATAACCTAAACCCAGGAGAAAAATAAGGAGCTGAACTATGGGCCAGATTCAGGTAGAAGTGCGGCGGCGTAACGTATCATAGATACGTTAAACCGCCGCAAGTTTTCATCGCAAGTGCCTGATAAACAAAGCACTTGCGATGAAAACTATGCCGGCGGCCTCCGGCGTAAGCCCGCGCAATTCAAAGGGGCGTGTGCCATTTAAATTAGGTGCGCTCCCGCGCCGGACCTACTGCGCATGCTCCCTTTTGAATTACCCGCCGTGCTTTGCGCGACGTAATTTTTTTCGAACGGCGACGTGCGTAGCGTATTTTCGTATTCCCGGACGTCTTACGCAAACGACGTGAATTTTTAAATTTCGACGCGGGAACGACGGCCATACTTTATACAGCACATACGTGGATCGCCGTAACTCCTAATTTGCATACCCGACGCTGGTTTACGACGCAAACTCCCCCCAGCTGCGGCCGTGGTATTGCATCCTAAGATCCGACAGTGTAAAACAATTACACCTGTCGGATCTTAGGGCTATCTATGCGTAACTGATTCTATGAATCAGTCGCATAGATACTCTGAGAATCTCCTTTGTGAATCTGGCCCTATGAATTTAACTAGGATGACTGCAGGGTTTCGGTCTGGAGACATGCTTGGCCAGTCCATCACCTTTACCCTCAGCTTCTTTAGCAGGGCAGTGGTGGTCTTGGAGGTGTGTTTGGGGTCGTTATCATGTTGGAATACTGCCCTCCGGTCCAGTCTCTGAAGGGAGGGGATCATGCTCTGCTTCAGTATGTCACAGTACATGTCGGCCTTCATGGTTCCCTCAATGATCTGTAGCTCCCCAGTGCTGGCAGCACTCATGCAGCCCCAGACCATGACCCTCCCACCACCATGCCTGACTGTAGGCAAGACACACTTGTCTTTGTACTCCTCACCTGGTTGCCGCCACACACACCTGACACCATCTGACACCAAATACGTTTATCTTGGTCTCATCAGACAACAGGACATGGTTCCAGTAATCCATGTCCTTAGTCTGCTTGTCTTCAGCAAACTGTTTGCGGGCTTTTTTGTGCATCATCTTTAGAAGAGGCTTCCTTCTGGGATGACAGTCATGCAGACCAATTTGATGCAGTGTGTGGCGTATGGTCTGAGCACTGACAGGCTGACCCCCCCACCCCCACCCCTTCAACCTCTGCAGCAATGCTGGCAGCACTCATACGTCTACGTTCCCAAAGACAACCTCTGGATATGACGCTGAGCATGTGACCTCAACTCCCTTGGTAGACCATGGCGAGGCCTGTTCTGAGTGGAACCTGTTCTGTTAAACCGCCGTATGGTCTTGGTTAAGGTGCTGCAGCTCAGTTTCAGGGTCTTGGCAATCTTCTTATAGCCTAGGCCATCTTTATGTAGAGCAGGGGTCTCCAAACTTTCTAAACAAAGGGCCAGATTACTGTTCTTCAGACTTAACGGGGGCCGGACTGTGACCATCGGGAGTAGAAAAGTTCCCGATTATCAGTGGGAATAAACAATGCCCCATCATTGGTGTCATTAAGCCCCATTGCTAGTATCTTTGGGAGAAATTGTGTCCCATTGTTAGTGTTATTACAAGGAATTGTGTCCCATCGTTTGTCTCATTGGGAGGAATTGTGCACCATCAGTGGTGTCAGTGGGTCGAATTATGTCCCATTGTTGGTATAAGTGTTTAAAAAAAGTGCCCCAAGGGCCGCATCAAAGCAAGCAAAGGACCGCATCTGGCCCCCGGACCGCAGTTTGGAGACCACTGAGGTAGAGCAACAATTATTCAGATCCTCAGAAAGTTCTTTGCCATGAGGTGCCATGCGAACTTCCAGTGACCAGTATTAAGGAGTGAGAGCGATAACACAAAATTTAACACACCTGCTCCCCATTCACACCTGAGACCTTGTAACACTAACAAGTCACATGACACCGGGGAGGGAAAATGGCTAATTAGGGCCCAATTAGGACATTTTCACTTAGGGGTGTACTCACTTTTGTTGCCAGCGGTTTAGACATTAATGGCTGTGTGTTGAGTTATTTTGAGGGGACAGCAAATGTACACTGTTATACAAGCTGTACACTCACTACACAACATTGTAGCAAAGTGTAATTTCTTCAGTGTTGTCACATGAAAAGATACAAGAAAATATTTACAAAAATGTGAGGGGTGTGCAAACTTTTGTAAGATACTGTATCCCTATTAATATTTCGTATTTTGTATTACTGGAAACTTTTCCATGGACATTAGAGGTGTTGGAAGGGGGGGGGGGGGTTCATGGCTTGGATATAAATGACTTCATCACTGACTCATTTTTTGCTTTGACAGGTACAAACCACTCTTCTACCTTCCCCGGAACTAACGCAGGAGGAGAACAGTCAATATACCGAGTGTCTGTGTGCAGAGGAGAGTAAAACCTTTAAATGGAACCTGAAAGCCACAAAACTGGGTGAGCCGTCAGTTTGGCTTCATCCAAACCAACCATCAAAATCATTTGTTCCACATTGACTTCGATGGCATGCAATACCGCATGTGGCCAGAGGTGGGGGGCATCTGAGAGCCTCGGAAACAGCCGGAAAGGCCTGAGGACATCTCGGCTGACCTTGGGAAACCTCGGAAAGGCTCCAAGTCACTTCTAAGTCACTTCCGGGTCACTTCCGAGTCACTTCCGAGTCACTTCCAAGTCACATCCCAGGTCACTTCCCAGGTCACTTCTAAGTCACTTCCCAGGTCACTTCTAAGTCACTTCCCAAGTCACTTCTAAGTCACTTCCAAGTCACATCCCAGTCACTTCCCAGGACACTTCTAAGTCACTTCTAAGTCACTTCCCAGGTCACTTCTAAGTCACTTCCCAAGGCACTTCCAAGTCACTTCCCAGTCACTTCCCAGTCACTTCTAAGTCACATCCCAGGTCACTTCTAAGTCACTTCTTAGTCACTTCTAAGTCACTTCCCAAGTCACTTCCAAGTCACTTCCCAGTCACTTCCAAGTCACTTCTAAGACACTTCCAAGTCACTTCTAAGACACTTCCAAGTCACTTCCCAAGTCACTTCTAAGTCACATCCCAGTCACTTCCAAAGTCACATCCCAGTCACTTCCAAAGTCACTTCCAAAGTCACTTCCCAAGTCACTTTCAAAGTCACTTTCCAAGTCACTTCTAAGACACTTCCCAAGTCACTTTCAAAGTCACTTTCCAAGTCACTTCAGGTCACTTCAGCTCTGCTCTGGCACCCTGTCCCCCCCCCCCCCCACCTCAGACCAAATGCGATACTGCACACTGCTTTGGCCTGTATCCTGCTAGTTTTGCAAGACAACACACGCAAACTGAATTTGGATTTTTTTAACCACTTAAGGACCGCCTAACGCCGATATACGCCGGCAGAATGGCATGGCCGGGCACAATCACGTACCTGTACGTCCTCTTTAAGTGCCCAGTCGTGGGTCACGCGCCCGCGACCCGGTCCGAAGCTCCGTGACCGCGGCACCCGTGGACCCGATTGCCGCCGGAGTCACGCGATTCATTAAAAATTCAAAACAAAAATTATAAATAATAACTAACTAATAATAACTAACTATCAGGCCTCGTACACACGACAGAGTTTCTCGGCAGAATTCACCGAGAAACTCGGTCAAAACCCGGATTCTGCCGAGAAACTCTGTCGTCTGTACAGTTTTGGCTCGATGGAGCCGCCGAGGAACTAGACGAGAAAATAGAGAACATGTTCTCTATTTTCTCGTTGTCCTCGTTCTTCTATGGGAGAAGCTGGCCCGCCGAGCTCCTCGGCGGCTTCATCCCAAAACTCGACGAGGAACTCGACGTGCCAAGCACGTCGAGTTCCTCTGTCGTGTGTACGGGGCCTTAGATTATAGGTATTGGAATTTCCTTTCAAATTTGGCTGTTAGTGAACATAACGAATACAAATTTAACCCATGCCGCATCTAAACAAATGGAACGGAACAAATTAATAAAAAAATAATATTAATAATAATAAAACTTTTTTATTATTATTGTTATTTATTTTTATTCATTTGTTCCGTTACAATCGTTTAGATGCGGCATTTGTTATTTTGGATAATCCGTAACTTCGGATGAATTCGTATTCATTACGTTCACTAACCAATACCTATAATTTAATAGTTAGTAATAGTTAAGTGAAGTTTTTAGAGAATTTTCGGGTTTTAGAATTTTCAGATCTTTGGGCCAGATTTTCATAAAAACAGTACGCCGGAGTATCTGTTGATACTCCGGCGTACTTTCAAATTTCCTGCGTCGTATCTTTATTTGTAATTCACAAACAAAGATACAACGGCTTTTGGCTAAGATCCGACAGGCGTACGGCTTCGTACGCCTTTGGATCTTAGGTGTAATTTTCGGGAGGCCGCTGGGTGGAGTTTGCATCGTTTTCCAGCGTCGGGTATGCAAATTAGCTGTTTACGGCGATCCACGAAGGTACGCGCGTTCGTCGCATTTATTTACGTCGTCGCTAGTCGGTTTTTCCCATCGCAAACATAAGCCTGCTTTTTCATGGCTTACATTTAGAACAGCCATGTTAAAGTATGGCCGTCGTTCCCGCGTCGAATTTCAATTTTTTTTTTTTGCGTAAGACGTCCGGGAATACAAAAAGACGTAACGCACGTCGCCGTTCAAAAAATACGTTGGGGCGCCTCAATTTCGCGCAAAGCATGGCGGGAAATTTTCACGCGGAGCATGCGCAGAACGTTCGGCGCAGGAGCGCTCCTAATTTAAATGGTACACGCCCCATTTGAATTAGGCGGGCTTGCGCCGAGCGGATTTACGTTACACTGCCGCAAGTTTACAGGTAAGAGCTTTGTGAATCAGCCGCGGAGTAACGTAAAGCTCTGTGAATCTGGCCCTTTGTTCTTATTTTCAGATTTTCGTTCTTTTAAATTTTCAGATTTTCATTGTTATTTTCGGATTTTCAAATTTTTTATTTTCTGAATTTCCGAATTTTCGAAATGTTGAATTTCTGAATATTTTCAAATCAAATCCAAAAATTCGGAAATCAGATGTTTCCGAATTTGTTGTAATTCGTTAAAAAATGTATTCGGAACTAAATGACTTCCACATGTCTAGTATATTTGCATTTAGTAAATCAACCTCTCCGTCAGAAAAAACACACAAACCAGGAGTATCTGTTTTTATCATTCTGTCCTCTGGGTTATTGTTTGTTAGGCCCCATACTCACGGCCGAGGAACTCAACGTGCCAAACACATCGAGTTCCTCGGCCAGTTCAGCACTGAAGCCGCCGAGGAGCTCGGCGGGGCGAGAGCTCCCATAGAACAACGAGGAAATAGAGAACATGTTCTCTATTTCCTCGCCGAGCTCCTCGTCGGCTTCCTCGGCCGAAAGTGTACACACGGCCGGGTTTCTCGGCAGAATTCAGCCAGAAACTCGGTCGGAAGCTGAATTCTGCCGAGGAAACTGGTCGTGTGTACGGGGCCTTAGACTTCCTTTTACCTAAATGCCTCTAGCTTTTAACTATGCCAGCATTACAAGTTTTCCCAAATGTCTTCTGTCCTGACTCCTGACCAAAACTTCTTTACTGGCTACACTCTACCAGTGTTGCCAACCTACCAGATTGAAATTTACTGGCCAAAACCCGAAATGTACCCCTCTGCCACCAACACCCCCTGCCTTCACCCCCCTCTGCAGTGCCACAATCTCCCCCTGCCTCCAATCTCCCCCAGGCCCCCTGCCTCCAATCACCCCCTGCCTCCATCATCCCCTGCGGTGCCACCAACAACCCGTCTCCATCCCCCACCCTCTATGGTGCCACCACCCCCATCTGCGGTGCCACCAACACTCCCTGCCTCCAATCTCCCCCTGCCTCCATCCCCCTCTGCGGTGCCACCGCAGCCACCATCACCCCCTGCCTCCAATCTCCATGCGCAGTTCCAAGCCGAACCGATCTTGAATATTTTTACTGGCACATTCCCGCAACCACAGACATTTACAAACGGGGGAAAAAAGTGCCATTTTTTACGAACTGTCCGTAAAAATACGGATGGTTGGCAACACTGCTCTCCAATGCAAAGTAGTTGCCATAGATGCCAGGGTTTTCATTGAAAGAGGTTATGATCTGGTCTCTAAATATGTAAACTCACCATGCTAATTACCGTATATATACTCGAGTATAAGCCGACCCGAATATAAGCTGGGGACACCTAATTTTACTACAAAAAAATGGGAAAACGTATTGACTCAAGTATAAGCCTAGGGTGTCCAACTGCATGCCTCACTTTCCCTTACTTTGCCCATGACTAGACTGATGTTTAACATGGGATTCTATGGAAGGGGTGCCTGGCTTTGAAAAATCGGTGCTCCCCAGCCGTAGGTCCCCCAGACAACAAACTTTGCAAATTGGGCTATATGGGTGCCAACTGTTCCGGATCCAGCAGACACATGACCGGCCGGTACGGGGGTCCCCAAATTCACCGGAGAAATGACCGTTTAACATGGGAGTCTATGGAAGGGGTGCCCGGGTTTGAAAAATCGGTGCTCCCCGGCCGAAAAACTTTGCACACTTGTAGAGAAAGAGTGGGGCTACATGTGTGCCAAGTCTGGCCAGTACTGGGTCCCCAAAGTCCGGGAGATCAGGCACAAAAAGGTGACTCGAGTATAAGCCAAAGGGGCATTATTAGCACACAAAATGTGCTGAAAAACTTGTCTTATACTCGAGTATATACGGTATTCTAGTTATTATCACCTGTTCTTTTTCAAATTCTTTCTTTCAAACCAGGATCGGTAAATGTCAAAGTGAGGACAGAAGCAATAAACTCGTTAGAACTGTGCCAAAATGAGATCCCGGTTGTTCCCAGCCATGGCAGTTCCAATACAATTACTAAGCCATTACTCATACAGGTGAGTTTCCTGATCATCTCTTTTTACTGTGCATCCTATTCATCTACTAGAGAGTTTAAAGTGATTGTAAAGGGTTTTTTTGTTTGTTTTGTTTTGTAAAATAACTACCTGCTCTGGGCAAGGGTTTTGCACAGAGCAGCCCAGTTACTCCTCTTCTGGGGTGTCCCGGTGGCACTCCTGGCTCCTCCTCTCCATCGGGTGCCCCCACGGAGAAACGCTTTCTTTGGGGGCACTTGTGCGGGCACGCTCCCGAGTCCTGCTGCTACATTCATTGACACAGACAGCCGGACTCGGCCCTGCCCCCCGGATCCCATGTCCCGTTGCTATCAGTCTATTCAATGAGGATCCAAGACAGCAGCTGGAGCTGCTGGGCTCATTTTCACCGCTGGAAAGACCGGGTTCAGGTAAGAAAAAGGGGGGCTCTGAGGGACAGCTGCAACACATAGGGTTTTTCACCTTAATGCATTAAAGCGGGATTCCACCTGCAAGTTTTTTTTTTTAAGTCAGCAGCTACTAACAGTGTAGCTGCGGACTTTTAAAAAGGACACTTACCTGTCCTAGTCGCCCGCGATGTCGGTTCCCCGACGGCGATCGCTGGCTAAGGGAAACTTACGGCTTACAGCTTCACTGCCCGTTTCCTACTGCGCATGCGCGACTCCCGCGGCCAACGCTGTATCCTGGCCTAGGCCAACGAGGCCCAGGCCCAGGGCAGCACTTTGCAGGGGGGCAGCACTGAAAGAGTCACCGCTGGCTTGCTCTAACCTGTTAGCGTAGAGCCAGTCTTATGGGGCGGACTGGGCTGAGAGGAAAATTAGTCTAGCACCCCCATAAAGCGACTACACTGCTTCCAGTATGCAAGCGGCCGGCATTCCTCAACTGTGTGGGCGGCTTCTTCTAATTTTGACTGTCCTATCATTCTGGACCACAAACCTTCCTCACTGTGCTATATGTTTTCTGCTGCATCATTGGCATGGTTGTATATCCTCTCCATAAAATTATCAGACATTTGTGCTTAAAGTAGAACTATAGGCAACACTTTTTTTTTTCTTTTTGGATAGAGTAAGGGAGGGTTATAGCCCCTGTCAGTTTATTTTTTTCCATCCCTGTCCCATAGCAGAGATTTCCCTTCACTTCCTGCCCCATAGCCAAACAGGAAGTGAGAGGAAATCTATGCAAATTAGTGGAATCCATCTCCCAGGCCCTCATAACTAGTGTCCCCACTAGTTCAAGGCGGGTCTTAAACAGAAAGGGATGTGGCCTTGACAGGAAGGGGTGGGTCATATTTAAATTGGGGGGTGCACGAGTTTAGTCAGGCCTAGGGCAGCACAAAACCTAAATACACCACTGCGCGCGGCGCTTTGTGAATGGGCGGCTGCCTCCTGGGATACACACAGTTCCCAGAAGGCAGCGCGGCTCGTTCACAAGAAAACACGGCGACATAGGACGAGCCAGAAGATCCACCGCGGTGGAAGAAGAGGCACAAGAGCTACTTCCGCATAGCAACCGCCCTTTCAGGTAAGTATAAAATATATATATATATATATTTTAAGATTTTTAGGGGGGGGGTGGAACTCCACTTTAACCACTTCAGCCCCGAGCTTCTTTTTGAGATTTGTTGTTTTACAAGTTAAAATCATTTATTTTTTTGCTAGAAAATTACTTAGAGCCCCCAAACATTATGGGCCAGATCCACGTACATGCGCCTATCTTTAGGCGGGCGTAGCGTATCTCAGAAACGCTACGCCACCGTAACTTAGAAAGGCGAGTACTGTATTCACAAAGAAGTTACGCCTTTAGTTACAGCGGCGTATCGTAAATCGGGCGGCGTAAGCCCGCCTAATTCAAAAGAGGCTGGTTGGGGGCGTGTTCTATGCAAACTAATCGTGACCCCACGTATTTGAAGTTTTTTACGAACAGGGCATGCATCAAAGAATGCCAGTGCGCATGCTCAAAATTACACCGCAAATCGTCAATGATTTAGACATGAACGTAACTTACGTACAGCCCTATTCGCGAACGACTTACGCAAACGACGTAAAACGTAAAAAATTAGACGGTGGCCCGACGTCCCTACTTAACATTGCGTACGCCTCATATAGCAGGGGTAACTTCACGCCGGAAAAAGCCTTACGTAAACGACATAAAAAGATGTGCCGGGGCGGACATACGTTTGTGAATCGGCGTATCTACCTAATTTGCATATTCCTCGCGTAACTCTACGGAAGCACCACCTAGCGGCCAGCGTAAATATGCAACTAAGATACGACGGCGTAAGAGGCTTACGCCAGTCGGATCTTAGTAAAATTCCGACGTATCTTGTTTTCTGAAAACAGAAAAAAGATACGCCGGAGCATCCTAGAAGTTACGCGGCGTATCAATAGATACGCCAGCGTAACTTCTTTGTGGATCTGGCCCTATATATATTTTTTTCTGACACCCTAGAGAATAAAATGCTAGTCATTGCAATACTTTATGTCACACCGTATTTTCTCAGCAGTCTTGCAAGCACAATTTATTTAGAAAAAATACACTCCTTAAATTAAAAAAATAATACGACAGTAAAGTTAGTCCAATTTTTTTTCTATCTTGTGAAAGATAATGTTACGCCAAATTAATTGATACCCAACAGGTTACGCTTCAAAATTACACCCGCTCGTGGAATGACGACAAACTTTGGCACTTAAAAATCTCCATAGGCGAGATATAAAAATTTCTACGGGTTACCAGTTTTGATTTATTTTCGATGCAGGAGCTCAGAGGGACGGGGCACGTTAAAAAAACAAATTTGGATTTATTCTTATGTATTTTACAATTTTTTTTTCTTTATTTTTTTTTTTTACACTGTCCTTTAACTACTTAAGCCCCGGACCATTTTGCTGGTCAAAGACCAGAGCACTTTTTGCGATTCGGCACTGCGTCGCTTTAACTGACAATTGCGCAGTCGTGCGACGTGGGCTACCAGTGACACGACATGATGACAGGGAGCAGTAGATCAGTGTCCTGTCACAAGGCAGAACAGGGAAATGCCTTGTTTACATTGGCATCTCCCTGTTCTGCTGCTCCGTTACACGATCGCGGGACACCGGCGGACATCGAGTCCACGGGTCCCACAGGCACGGTCACGAAGCCTTCGGCGTGCGCGCGCGCGCCCGCACGGCAGGATTTTCAAGACAACGTACAGGTACGTTGCTTTGCCCAGCCAAGCCATTCTGCCGACGTTCGTATATGTTCATTAGGTGATCGGCAAGTGGTTAATGAAACCACAGCTGCTAACCATCTTCTTAATGAAGTATGAGAACTTTGTAAATTAGCCCTTCAGGAAAGGATGACTATTTTTTGGCCTCGGAAGGGTTTTTTTGTAACCCGCTTCCAAATGCTGTACCTGGATATCAGATGTGGATGATTTATTAGAAGAACATTTAGCAAAAATACAGGATCTCCAACTTGAGGCCAGGAAAATAGCGAAGGATGGATGGAACCCTTTTGAAGGTCTGGGTGGTTTTTGGGGACTGGTTTGGTTAGGGTGACTAGACATCCCCGGTTTCAGAGGACAGTCCCCGGATTGAGGACACTGTCCCCGGACCAAGTCTGTCCCTGGTTTTGTCCCCGGATTGGATTTGAACAGGGGCTGAATTACACCCCCCCCCCCACCACTCCACTGCTCCTACTAGGTTAGGGGGTGTATTTTTTCCATTATCTGTGCCCCTTTCTGATGATCATGTGCTGGTCGGAGTGGAGGGAATATTTCTTCAGTTTCGGGTGCCCATTCAGCTCCGCTCGCATGGTCTTCTGCTTTGGCTCAAGTCCCAGCCAACCGCCTGCCTGCTTATCTCCTTGATCTTCCTCCGCTCCCCACCCAGTAGTAGCCGGGGGCCCAGAGAATGAGACTTGAGAGGCTGTGAGGCAGGCGGCGGGGGCGGCTACGGGCAGAGAGTCACTGATTGCCACCATTACTAGTAAAAAAAAATATGTCCCCAGATTTCATTTAAAAAATCTGGTCACCTTAGTTTTGGTGGCATTTTTAGTTTCTTGGCATCCTGCTTTTATTGATCTTGTTATTCATACATGCTATTACCTTTCATTCAAGTTACTGATTAGCCTGATATCCAAAATGTGTGTTTCCTCCCAAATTCAGAGCGCTGTGTTCCAGACCAAAGGGCGTTAATTAGGACCTGCGATATATGAACACTTGCAACCGCACACCCCAAACCCCGAGGGAATGGCCTTCTGATGGAGAAGACTGGAGGTCAGGGCCGGACTTACCATTGGCCTTGACTGGGCTCAAGCCCAGGGGCCCCACCCAATAGGGGGCCCCCTTTAAAAAAAAAAAAAAAAAATTTTTTTTTTTTTTTTTTTTTTTTTTTTTAGGGGTCCGGAGGTCCCCAGGGCCCCGGACGGCAACCGCCCCTTTTTTTTATTTATTTTTTGTAAAAAAATGTTTTTTTTTATATATTTTGTATTTTTATATATATAATATATATATATATATATATATATATATATATATATATATATATATATATATATATTTTATTATTATTATTAAAGGGCCCAGGGGTCTCCAGGGCCCTGGACGGCAACCCCCTTTTTTTTATTTATTTTTTTGTAAAAAAAATGTTTTTTTTATATATTTTTTATTTATATATATATATATATATATAATATATATATGTATATATATATATATATATATATATATATTTTTTTTTTTTTTTATTATTAATATTAAAGGGCCCAGGGGTCTCCAGGGCCCCCGGATGGCAACCCACCTTTTTTATTTTTTTTTTTAAAAAATTACATTTTTTTTATATATATATATATTTTTTTTTATTAAAGGGCTCAGAGGTCCCCAGGGCCCCATGTGGCAACCCCCTCTTTTTTTATAAATGTTTATTTTTGTTTATTTTTTATTAAAAGGCCCAGAGGTCCCCAGAGCACCCGGGTTTGGCAACCTCCCTTTTTTTATGTATTTTTTATAAATGTTTTTTTTTATTATTATTAAAGGGCCCAGAGGTTTATTTTTTCTTTTTATTAAAAGGCCCAGAGGTCCCCAGGGCCCCGGATGGCTACATATATTTATATATATTTGTTTTCTTCTTTATTTCTTCTTTTTTTTGTAAAGGCCCCCCCGCTTCTTAATTTGCGGCATCCCCCACGCTTCTCAATTTCAGGCGGCAGCACCCCCACCCCCCCTAGGTTCTCTGCTTCAGGGGGGCCATGCCTTAAGCTGTGCAAGGGGCCCCAAAATTCCTGATGGCGGCCCTGCGCATACCTCCCAACACACACGGATTCTGTGTGACTTTCCCGCACAGACAGCTTCTTCCCGCAGTCCCGCAAAAGGGTTAATTTTCCCGCACTGCAAGAGGAGGCAGCACCGAAGCAGGAGGAACCGGAGTGGTGTGTGGAGGACTGTGGCTGCTGAAGGGAAGAAAGCCGACAGCCGGGCTAATGACAGTCTGTGGCCCCGGCTGTTGGCACAGGTGAGAGGCACTCCCCCCCTCAACAACTGCAAAATCCCCCCCCGCTCAACAACTTTAATGCGCTCCCCCCCGCTCAACAACTTCAATTCGCCCCCCCCCCGCTCAACAACTTCGATCCCCCCCAATTCTCGGCTCCAGGGGGCCCCTTCAACACTCAAGCCCAGGGGCCCCCACCACCCTAAGTCCTGCCCTGCTGGAGGTCCTTGACCAGTAGGGAGATGCCTGGTGTCTCCTTACTCAGACATACCTTGGGACATTGGGGGGTGATGATGGGGGTGATGATATCATCAAAAAGGAGTGCGATTGAGAAAGATGAACCTTTTATTGTACTGCTTCAAACAAGATACAAAATGGACATTAGTCTTAATATACTTTAGTCAAACTGTAATTTTCACCTAATGCGCCAAAATACGCCTAAAATGTATTATTGATGATGATTATGGAAATAAATATCACTGCCTTGGACATTAAAAGAGAAATTGCTGAACTCTTGTGTCAGTATTGTCAGTTTCTCTAGCATATGCTATACTTGGTTGCACCATAACTCTTCTCTTCTAGATATATGTGTGGTATCGAAATTTACCTTCAACACACCCTGCTTGAAATTTTAAGGTTTCACTATACCCCAATGGAAGTCTGTAACGGCACCCCAAATGGGACAAGGGTTTAAGCCGTTTAGTAGACATGTGCATTAGTTTTCGTTAGAATGCATTTTCGTCCGAAAATCAGTTTTTTTCGTTATCGTTTTAACAAACGATAACGAAAGTGCAAGAAACGAAAACCGAAAGATCCGACATAAAAAATGCTTTATTTTCGTTTTCGTTGTGGTAAAAATTCGATATAGAGAGATTCGACATTATAGGGAAAAGATTCGACATCATAGAGAAAAGATTCGACATTATAGAGAAAAGATTCGACATTATAGAGAGAAAAGATTCGACATTACAGAGAATAGATTTCGATTTATGAGAAAATAGATTCGACATTATAGAGAATAGATTCGACATTATTACTAGTCATACAACATTGGAATTCTTGTAGGCGGAATATTCGAACGAAAATGTACGATTCGTCGTAAAGATTCGACGTTCCGTCGAATATTTTTTGACCATTAGACAGAAACCAACAAAGATTCGACGTTCCGGCGAATATTCTTTTGACCATTCGACAGAAACCAAGTATTATTAGATTTTCGGACGAAAGCTATTCCCCAACGAAAAACGAAATAAATCAAAACGATTTTCGGGAGTAACTAAATAAATTTATTTTCCAAACGAAAACGAAAAAACGAAACGAAATATTCCAGTCTGCACATGTCTACCGTTTAGGATATTCCATTCCCGAACACAAGGCAGCTACCGACACTCCACAATCCGGCGAACACGACCCATAAGAATTCCCCCATTAACGAGACACAGCTCTGTTTGAGGTTCAACAGGAATTGCCCCTTTATTGAGAAATACAGCCCTTATATACACTTTAGGATACTGCAGTAATCCAATGAACAACGACCCAACTCCACCCACAACATCACACAATTTTTACATAACGAGCCCCAATACACATCCTCCTCAATACATCTCTTAACAGACATCCTGACTCCGGCTCCTGACCTAATTTACATGAGCTAATTAACTACAGCTGATGACTCATACACCTGACCTTTAAGCTGTCTGTTAACTCTCAATACACATTATCATCAATAGACCTTCACACAATACAGGGTCAA
This sequence comes from Rana temporaria, assembly GCF_905171775.1. NCBI lineage: Eukaryota > Metazoa > Chordata > Amphibia > Anura > Ranidae > Rana > Rana temporaria. The sequence goes on from NC_053496.1 coordinate 15,453,069, forward strand.
TTAGCAAAAAGCCACAATGAAAGATCCTCAGAAGCCATCCTAGATTCATTTACATCACACCAGACAGACAGGTGGGCTGGAGTTGATGACATTAACACCTAACAGTATGTGTCCCCACATTATGAATGAGTCACCCTTTCAATTAACCTGTTGAGTTCAGAATCAACAAACAGCAACCAGTTCTTCACCGATATCCTGGAATACATTGTGGACAATAACCACACAACAGTCCCATCTCAGGTAGTCCAAGATATATTCTGAATGTCCATTATTTTCTGGCTCATGCTTTCTAATGCAGCGTACACACCATTAGGTAGATTCACAAAGAGTTAGGCCGGCATAACAGTAGATAAGCCGACCTAACTCTGAATCTACGCCGGCGTTTGTTTAAGTGTATTCTCAAACAGAGATACACTTAAACAAAGCTAAGATTGGCCGGCTTGCGCCGTTCTATCTTAGCTTGCAATGTTTCTGTTGGCCGCTAGATGGCGCTTCCACTGCGGCCGGCGTATATTATGTAAATGAGGGGATACGCCGATTCACGAACGAACGCCAGGCCTACACCGTACTTTGTTTCCGTAAGGCATAGGCCGCCTAAAGTTATTCCTTCTATGAGGTGGAATAACAATGTTAAGTATGGCCGCCGTTCCCGCCGCGAGGTTCGAATTTTTTACGTCGTTTGCGCAAGTCGTCCGCGAATCGGGATTTACGTCGTTTACGTACACGTCGAAATCAATAGGCCCATACAGCCTACTTAGCCGCAATGCGCACTGGGAAATGTAGTCGCCCGGCGCATGCGCAGTGTCAAAAAACGTCAAAAAACGTGAGGTCAAGCCTCATTTCCATACTACACGCCCCCCTCCAAGTCATTTGAATTAGGCGCCCTTACGCCCGCTCGTTTTAGGCTACGCCGCCGAAAATTAGCAGGTAAGTGGTTTGAGAATCACTACTAGCCTAACTAATTTACGGCGGTGTAGCCTAAAAAGGCTAGGCCGCCCTAAAGTTAGGTCATTGTATGTGAATCTACCTACATCACTTTATGTGATGAAAAAAAACGACGTTTTTAAAAACGTCAATTTAAATGACCGTGTGTGGGGGAAAACGTTGTTTTATGTCTTGTGAAAAACGACAAAAAAAAATTGAAGCATGCTTCAATTTTTTGTGTCGTTTTTCAAAACGTCGTTTTTTGTTTCACAAAAAATCACTGTGTGTAGCAAAAACAACGTTTAAAACGACGTTTTTAAACCTGCGCATGCCCAGAAGCAAGTTATGAAGCAAGCTTCAATGGAAAAAAGTGCTGAACGTAACCTCGCTTTGCTAGAGCATCGTGAAAAAACGATGGTGTGTAGGCAACGTCGTTTTTGAAAATTGAAGTTTCAAAAACGTTGTTTTTTACTTCACAAAAAATGTTGTTTTTTTTCATCACATAAAGTGATGGTGTGTACGCGGCATAAGAGTTTCTGGATTCCATGGGCCCTCCCGTTACAAAGTCCATAAAGGATAACTTGTGCAAGGACATAAAAAGAACAAGAGATAGATATCATGCAAAAACATTTATAAACACAAGTCCAAAAACATCAGGTGAAAATTAGACATTGGCGAAAAATTTGTTTGTCTTAATTTCATTAGTTTTTTCCTTCGTTTTTCGGGTCATTTATTATGATTGCAGTTATCATAAATTTGGGAATTCGCAAATTTTGAAAATTCGTAAATTTGAAAATTCAAAAATCCGAAAATAAGAAAATTTAAAATAATAACAAACTAATAATAACTAACTATTAAAATATAGGTATTGGAATTTCCTTTCAAATTTGGCTGTTAGTGAAAGTAAAAAATATTAATTTATCTGAAGTTACGAATTATCCGCAAAAAAGGAATGCCGCTAAAAAATTGGAATGGAACGAATTAATAATAAATAATAATAATAAAACGTTTTTATTATTATTAATTTGTTACGTTCCATTTGTTTAGATATGGCATTCATTATTTTAGACAATTCGTATCTTCAGATGAATTCATATTCGTTACATTCACCAACAGCCAAATTTGAAAGGAAGTTCAAACACCTTAAATTTAAAGGGGTTATAAAGGTAAAAAAAAATCCCCTAAATAGCTTCCTTTACCTTAGTGCAGTCCTCCTTCAATTACCTCCATCCTTCCATTTTGCTTCTAAATGTCCTTATTTCTTCTGAGAAATCCTCACTTCCTGTTCTTCTGTCTGTAACTCCACACAGTAATGCGAGGCTTTCTCCCTGGTGTGGAGTGTCGTGCTTGCCCCCTCCCTTGGACTACAGGAGAGTCAGGATGCTCTCTATTTTGCAAATAGAGAAAGGAGCTGTGTGTTAGTGGGTGTCCTGACTCTCCTGCAGTCCAAGGGAGGGGATGAGCACGAAAACTTCACACCAGGGAGAAAGCCTTGCATTACTGTGTGGAGTTACAGACAGAAGAACAGGAAGTGAGGATTTCTCAGAAGAAACAAGGACATTTAAAAGCAAAATCGAAGGATGAGGTAAGTGATGGAGGACTACACTAAGGTAAAGGTGTTAACAAGGTTTCAGGTATGAATGGGGAGCAGATGTGTTAAATTAGGTGTTATCGCTCTCACTCTCTCATATTGGTCACTGGAAGTTCAACATGAAACCTCATGGCAAAGAACTCTCTGAGGATCTGAAAAAATAATTGTTGCTCTACATAAAGATGGCCTAGGCTATAAGAAGATTGCCAAGACCCTGAAACTGAGCTGCAGCATGGTGGCCAAGACCATACAGTGGTTTAACAGGACAGGTTCCACTCAGAACAGTCCACCAAAGGAGTTGAGCTCACGTGCTCAGCTCCATATCCAGAGGTTGTCTTTGGGAAATAGACGTATGAGTGCTGCCAACATTGCTGCAGAGGTTGAAGGGGTGGGGGGGTCAGCCTGTCAGTGCTCAGACCATACGCCGCACACTGCATCAAATTGGTCTGCATGGCTGTCTACCCAGAAGGAAGCCTCTTCTAAAGATGATGCACAAGAAATCCAGCAAACAGTTTGCTGAAGACAAGGACATGGATTACTGGAGCCATGTCCTGTGGTCTGATGAGACCAAGATAAACTTATTTGGTTCAGATGGTGTCAGGCGTGTGTGGAGGCAACCAGGTAAGGAGGACAAAGATAAGTTTGTCTTTCCTACAGTCAAGCATGGTGCTGGGAGTGTCATGGTCTGGGGCAGCATGAGTGCTGCCGGCACTGGGGAGCTACAGACAGTGCCGATCCTAGGCAGGGTGCATGGGTTGCTTTGCACCCAGGTGCCACAGAGGTGGGGGCGCCAAAGCTCCAAAGTGCTCCCCTCCCTCCTCCTTGTCTGTGTCCAGAGGTGGAGCGCATGTAGCGGGTGCTGCAGTTCCCCATCCCGCTTGCTCTCTCCGCTGGCAACTGACAAGAGCGCATACCTCCCGCTGTCCCTGGAATCCGGGCTGGGCACCACAGCGGAGTCTAGTACCGTAACACGTTCCGGTACTAGGCTCTACTAATTAATTCTGTCCGGTGTGCATGGAGCAGTCTCCTGTCTGCCCCGCCCCGGTGTGATGAGAGGCTTCTGGGTTGGCCGGAGCTGCTGCCAATCATCCCGTGCACTCCCAGAAATGCTCTCCGAGTGCCACCTTCCAAGTAACCAAAGATGCCATGTATGCCCCGCCCCCTGTAATGTGCTTCTGCTCCCAGCGCGCCCGAGCTACAGGGATCTATTGGACAAGTACTGATCTATGGGGACACCTGATGTGGGGGCTCTGATGGGGACACCTGATGTGGGGGGCTCTGATGGGGACACCTGATGTGGGGGGGCTCTGATGGGGGACACCTGCTGTGGGGGGCTCTGATGGGGGACACCTGCTGTGGGGGGATCTGATGGGGGACACTAATGAAGACTTCTTAGGGGAGCATCTCTGTGTTTGAATCATAGCCATAGAAACATTTGTATAGGAGAGGAGTTAGTAAGATGACCACGCCCATGTGGGGGCGCTAGAAATATTTCTGCACCCAGGCGTCTGTGACCCTAGGATCGGCCCTGGCTACAGATCATTGAGGGAACCACGAAAACCAACATGTACTGTGACATACTGAAGCAGAGCATGATCCCCTCCCTTCAGAGACTGGGCCGCAGGGCAATATTCCAACATAAATGAAACAAGCTGCGCTTTGTTGGTGAAAAGAAAAATATAGTGACATATAAATCATGTATCGTGCATCAACATCAATGGGGGCTACAAACCCTCCTTGTGGACTAATGACATTACAATATTATGGCATGTGAAATCATGGATGTGCATCTGAATCACAAAAAAAGGGTATACAAATGCCCTCTAAGGCCCCGTACTCACGACCAAACATGTCTGCTGAAACTGGTCCGCAGACCAGTTTCAGCAGACATGTTTGACCGTGTGTAGGCCCGAGCGGACCATTTTCGGGCGGATCGGACAGGTTTCCAGCGGACAACTGTTTCCTGGACTTGCTTTAAAACAGTCCACTGGAAACCTGTCCCCCCGACATGTACGGTCGTCTGTACAGACCTACCGTACATGTCCGGCCGCCCGCCATCCCTCGCATGCGTCGAATGACTTTGACGCATGCGTGGAAGCATTTTAAAGGCAGGCCGCCCACGTCGCCGCGTCATTGTCGCGGCAACACCGCGTCATCGACGCGGCGACACCGCGGACACACCCCGCGTATTGTTTACGCGCGGACCTCTGTTCGATGGTGTGTACAGCCATCGAACAGAAGTCCCCGGGCAGACATGTCCGATGAAAACGGTCCGCGGACCGGTTTCATCGGACATGTCTGCTTGTGAGTACTCGGCCTGAGTGTCCGCTTCACTCTATTTTGTTGCTGAAAGAAAAAAATGTTCCACAACATGGAAGACCCAAAGCAACAGTTCATATGGAAGTTCCTCGACTGATCCACGGTGACATATAACAAAAAAAGAAGATGTGGCAGAGTATGATAGAACAGGTCCTCCACCTTTAAAAACACTGCCGCTTACCAGCTGGATAGATCTCTTTTAGGGAGATCGTATTCGCCTGTGACTTATACCCCAGCCCCGGGTCTCTATGCTTGGCAGCAAGATTTCCCAAATTCTCAAATCTGGATGTCCTCGATGTTAACAATAGTCAATGGTTCCCCATGTAAGGAAAATAAGGGCTTCCATAGTGTAATGCTATAAAACGTTTATTAGCCTAAAAAGACAAGATTGCACTTACAATTTTGCCGTAGATAAAATAGAGTGTCAAAATAGTATTCGAGCCGGCCGTCTCGATAGCTGCCCGTTGCTTCCGGGACTTTACGTGCTGATCCACCGCCATATATAGTCTACAGCTAAATTAGCTGAGCTAATATGTCTGTAACTCCACACAGTAATGCAAGGCTTTCTCCCTGGTGTGGAGTGTTGTGCTCGTCCCCTCCCTTGCACAACAGGAGAGTCGGGACGCTCTCTACGTTGCAGATAAAGAAAGGAGCTGTGTGTTAGTGGGCGTCCTGACTCTCCTGTAGTCCGAGGGAGGGGACGAGCACAAAAAAATTGTACCTTTACAACCCCTTTAAGGCTTTAAGCTACGTTATTGAATTTTCTCATCTGCACATGCCCAGACTGGACATAAGGCAGGATCATAGTATTACAGGAAACACAGTTCTTCTTTTAACTCCCCTGGCGGTATTCCCGAGTCTGGCTCGGGGTGGAATTTCAGAACCAAAAGCAGTAACCCCGAGCCAGACTCGGGATCGCCTTGCAGCATCCACAGGCATGGTTTACTTACCTTGTCCCTGGATCCTGCGATGCCTCCCCGATGTGTGATCGAGCTGTGTCCTCGCTCGATTCACACAGTGCCTGTGTTCCGCCGAGCTCCATTCCCTGCGACGTTACGACACACGGGGCGGAGAACGGCGCCAAATTAAAAAAAGTTAATAAACACAGTACATACTGTATACTGTAATCTTATAGATTACTGCAGGGCTCAAAATTTCAAGTCCTGAGCTACTAGCCAGGCCTCAAGAGTTACTCGCCACCAGTTGCCCCACCTAATTCATACACTGCCCTGTGCCTAATTACACCCGTAAACACGCCCTTGTAGATTATCTCATGGAATGACAATGTTTTATGCAGAATCAAGTTACAAAATTAAATATTACCAACAACAACTTTAACAAAATGGGACAGGGCACTGGGGGCAGATCAGAGGGACAGGGCACTGTGGGCAGACCAGAGAGACAGGGCACTGGGGGCAGACCAGATGGACAGGACACTGGGGGCAGACCAGAGGGACAGGGCACTGGGGGCAGACCAGAGGGACAGGGCACTAGAACTGGGTCTCTTCCCCATCCCTATTGCTGTCTCCTCTGCAACTCCCATCCATCCTCTCTCTCTCTCTCCCATTCATCTCCTCATCAGGAGCCTGTGTGTGCGGCTCCACGCTTGCATGTCCCCACTTCCCCCTTTTATTCAGGCTGGCAGAGAGGAGAGGAGCTGCAGCACAGCGGGAGAGAGTACAATCCAGCGCTGAGATCCACACAACTGCACACCCATTGACACCATAGCACAGCGCACACTGACAGCGCACAGCACACATTGAGACCAGTCTGTTCACAGGGCTCAGGCTAAATTGTTGGACACTTACATAGAGCACAAGGAGAAGAAAACTGCACAAACTAGAAGGCTGCCGCTCTCATGTCAGGGCAACTTTCAGTGAGCGATGCACCGGAGTGGTAATTTTTGCAATCCTCCACCTCACTCATTACTTTCTGCTCTCCAGCTACATTGGTCGGGGCCCGGGGGAGGGGGTCAGGCTCAGAGAGGTCATACTGTTAGGTCCCATGGCTTAATGAGAATTGTAAGGAGAGCACCTGTGTACTGCTCTGCCTGTGCGCGGCTCAACAGACTACTTTTCCCGAGCATGCACCTTTCCTCTTCGGCCGCCAATCTCATCGGGACTCTAAGTGTAGGCACAGATTGGAGGGAGATTGGTCATGCAGCCCTGTCATCACTCGCCCCCAGCTTAAATCCACTCGCCAAATGCTAGTAGGCGAGTGGAAATTTGGAGGGCTGGATTACTGTATGTAAAAAATACACACCCCCCCTTGTCCCTAGTGGTCTGCCCAGTGTCCTGCATGTTCTTTTATATAATAAAAACTGTTCTTTCTCCCTGCAAACTGTAGTTGTCCATAGAAACCAAAACTGTCCCTTTATGTCAAAAGTGGCTTTAGAGCAGCTAGAAAACAGCGATAATAAATTATAATCACTTACAGAATTGAGCGATAGCGATTTGTGGGGAAATTCGTCATCAAACAATAAAAGTAATGACAGCGACACTTCTGCAACTGAGCAAATTTCAGTGATTTTGATTTGATTACATTATTGAATAATTTTTATTATAATTATATTATTATTTGTTATAATTATTTATAGTTATTTATTATATTATAATTTATTTTTATTTTGTTTTTCAAACTTTATCATACCTGAGATGTCTACTCGACTCTTGTTTGGTCAGATTTAAGTGAGTTATTCCTAAGAATTACAGGCCTACAATGTAAAACGCCAAATTTCCTTGCAAAATAATGGTACCGCTTTCAGCACCTAAAATCTGAAATAATCATACCGCCAGGGAGGTTAAACTGTTTTATACATTATGGGCTAGATTCACAAAGACTTACGACGGGCGTATCAGTAGATACGCCGTTGTAAGTCCGAATCTGCGCCGTCGCAACTTTAAGCGTATGCTCAAACTGAGATACGCTTTAATGTTGCTAAGATACGACCGGCGTAAGTCTCCTACGCCGTCGTATCTTAGGGTGCATATTTACGCTGGCCGCTAGGTGGCGCTTTCGTTGATTTCCGCGTAGAATATGCAAATGAGCTAGATACGCCGATTCAGAAACGTACGTGCGCCCGGCACTTTGATTTACGTCGTTTGCGTAAGGCTTTTTCCGGCGTAAAGTTACCCCTGCTATATGAGGCGTAGCCAATGTTAAGTATGGACGTCGGGACATCGTCGAATTTTCCGTAGTTTACGTCGTTTGCGTAAGTCGTTCGCGAATAGGGCTTTGCTTAAGTTACGTTCACGTCGAAAGCATTGACTATTTGCGACGTGATTAGGAGCATGCGCACTGGGATACGTTCACAGACGGCGCATGCGCCGTTCGTTAGAAACGTCATTTACGTGGGGTCATGCTTTATTTACATAAATCACGCCCACCTCTTCACAATTTGAATTAGGCGTGCTTACGCCGGCCCATTTACGCTACGCCGCCGTAACTTCGGGCGCAAATTCTTTCAGAATACGGGACTCGCCTCTCAAAGTTACGGCGGCATAGCGTATTCGAGATACGCTACGCCCGCCTAAAGATTGGCGATTCTTACTGAATCTAGCCCTATGTAATTAGGGGAAACCAAACAAAAAAATAACCAGATAATACAATCTGAATCTATTGTAAGTAGTTAGATGCACCTTGCACCTATTTAGGTCAGATTCCAGTAAATCAGTGTTTGTGATATTTTTTTTTTTGGAATGTGAAAATCTCTTTTTCACTTCTGTTACACCTACAAAAAAACCTTGAGCTGACCAGTTGTAACTCCGCAAATATTGACCTGGCAAGAGTAAATGAGCAAACTGTACTACAACCAGCAGCAGATATTAAAAGTGTGTCACTTATTGTGTATTACGGGACTGGCTGATCTCTCATGCAATGAAGAAGCTCCGTTATAGGATGTCACCCCACTGTGTACCCGTGTGTTTCATATTACTGCTTATCTCGGGTTTGCTGGAAGCGAAACTGTGAGTGTCCAATCTTTGTATATCCGGTGTATTTATTATGTTCAGAGTAATTGTACCTAGTGCTTTGTTTGTTTTTTGTATTTTTTTATTACATTCTTTATTTAAGGTATGCAACAAGACAGTGGCGACTGGTGCTCAAAATATTTGGGGGGGCGCAAACGGAAAAAAAAAGAAAAAAAACATTGCAGCCTCGAAGCCTTACTGTGCCCATCAAATGCAGCCACTGTGCCATCAATTGTCACCACTGTGCCATGGCATCAAACGCAGCCACTGTGCCATCAATTATCACCACTGTGCCATGCCATCAAATGCAGCCACTATGCCATCAATTCGCACCTTTGTACCATGCCATCAAACGCAGTCACTGTGCCATGCCATCAAACACAGTCACTGTGCCATGCCATCAAACACAGTCACTGTCCCATGCCATCAAATGTAGCCACTGTGCCATGCCATCAAACACAGCCACTGTGCCATCAATTGTCACCACTGTGCCATGCCATCAAACGCAGACACTGTGCCAATTGTCGCCACTGTGCCAATTGTCACCACTGTGCCCTATAATTGTCGCCACTGTGCCCATTGTTGCCACTGTGCATGTCACTGTGCCCTTTAATTGTTGCCACTGTGCCTATTGTCACCACTGTGCCCATTGTCACCACTGTGCCCTTTGTCACCACTGTGCCCATTGATGCCACTGTGCCCTTTGTCACCACTGTGCCCATTGATGCCACTGTGCCATTTGTCACCACTGTGCCCATTGATGCGACTGTGCCCTTTGTCGCCTCTGTGCTCATTGTCGCCGCTGTGCCCTGTAAAATGCACTTACCTTACTCCTTCCACGTCCCTCGATGTCTTCTCCTGCCTTGGTGACGCTTCAGCCAATCAGGTTACCGATAACCAGAAGTTAGGGAACCTGATTGGCTGAGACGGCCGTCAGTCTTATCCAAGGAACGAACCCCCCGTACGTTCCGAGGATAAGCATCCGGGAGGACGAGGGCTGTACACGGAAAGCCGCTGGCTCTGATAGGCACTTCCGCACAGCCAACCAGCTGCCGTTATTCAGGTGGCCGGCGCTCAAGTTCTGCCCATCTCTGAATAGACCAGCGGCAGCTGGCAACAATAACATCGATTCATGCAATGCATGAATGTATGTTATTAGACTCAGTGGCGGGCGAGAGCCAGAGGGGGCGGCGCTCCAGCGCCCTCTATGGACGAACCGCCACTGCAACAAGACAATGTAGTATGACATGACAGTCTGTTCGCAATGATACCCTTCAACCGGGCCATTTTTTGCAATTCGACACTGCGTCGCTTTAACTTCCCTGGCGGTATGATTCTTATAGATTTTTGGTGCTGAAAGCGGTACCATTATTTCGCATGGAAATTTGGCGTTTTACATTGTAGGCCTGTAATTTTTAGGAATGACTTACTTAAATCTGTCCAAACAAGAGTCTAGTAGGCATCCCGGGTATGATAAAGTTTGAAACACAAAATCATAAATTATAATATAATAAATAACTATAAATAATTATAACAAATAATAATGTAATAATGATAAAAATTGTTCAATAATGTAATCAAATGAAAAACACTGAAATTTGCTCAGTTGCAGAATTGTTGCTGTCATTAGGTTTAGTGTTTGATGACGAATTTCCCCACAAATCGCTATCGCTCAATTCTGCAAGTGATTCAAATTTATTATCGCTGGTCTAAAAGCACATTTGACATAAAGGGACACTTTTTGGTTGCTATGGACAATCTCCAGTTTCCAGGCAGAAAGAACAGTTTTTATTATATAAAAGTACATGCAGGACACTGGACAGACCACTAGGGACAAAGGGGGTGTCTATTTATTTGATAAAGTACTGCAATCTGTAATGCTGCGTACACACGATCATTTTTCGGGGTCTAAAAAATGCAGTTTTTTTTTAATGTCATTAAAAACGATCGTGTGTGGGCTTCAGAGCATTTTTCGGGTTCTAAAAAATAGGCAAAAAAAAATTCGAACATGCTCTATTTTTTAACAACGTTTTTAACGTTGTCATTTTTCGTGTTGTAAAAAATGGTCGTGTGTGGGCTTCAACGACGTGAAAAATCCGCGCATGCTCAGAAGCAAGTTATGAGACGGGAGCGCTCGTTCTGGTAAAACTAGCGTTCGTAATGGAGTAAGCACATTCATCACGCTGTAACAGACAGAAGAGCGCGAATCGTCTTTTACTAACACAAAATCAGCTAAAGCAGCCCCAAGGGTGTCGTCATCCGCATGGAACTTCCCCTTTATAGTGCCGTCGTATGTGTTGTACGTCACCGCACTTTGCTAGAGCATTTTTTTTTCTTCACGATCGTGTGTAGGCAAGGCCGTTTTAATGATCAAGTTGAAAAAAACTTTCACGTAGAATCGCGGCGGCGTAACGTATCGTAGATACGTTACACCGCCGCAATTTTTCATCGCAAGTGCCTGATTCACCAAGAACTTGCGATAAAAACCTAACCTTCGCCGGCGGCCTCCGGCGCCAGGCGGGCCGATTCAAATGGGCGTGTGCCATTTAAATTAGGCGCGCTCCGGCGCCGGACCTACCGCGCATGCTCCATTTCCAAACTCCCGCCGTGCTTTGCGCGAAGTGACGTCATTTTTTCGAACGGCGACGCGCGTAGCGTAATTCCGTATTCCCGGACGGCTTACGCAAACGACTTTATTTTTTAAATTTCGACGCGGGAACGACGGCCATACTTTATACAGCAATACGATTGCTGTGTAAAGTTAAGGCACCAAAAAAAACTACTAACTTTGCGACGGGAAACTAGACTAGCGGCGACGTAGCGAACGCGAAAAACCATCGGGAATCGCCGTAACTGCTAATTTGCATACCCGACGCTGGTTTACGACCCCCAGCGGCGGCCGCGGTATTGCATCTTAAGATCCGACTGTGTAAAACAATTACACCTGTCGGATCTTTTGGCTATCTATGCGTAACTGATTCTATGAATCAGTCGCATAGATAGAACAACAGATACGACGACGGCGTATCGTTCCCGCGTCGAGTTTTGAATTTTTACGTCGTTTGCGTACGTCGATTCAGAAAAGAGCTGGACGCAAGTTACGCTCACGCCGAAACCAATGACGTCCTAGCGACGTCATTTGGAGCAATGCACGCTGGGAAATTTAGCCGGCGGCGCATGCGCAGTTCGATCGGTGCGGGGACGCGCCTGATTTAAATAGTAAACTCCCCCTAGCCGCGGAATTTGAATTCCGCCGGGGGATTTACGATCCACCGGCGCAACTTTAGAGGCAAGTGCTTTCTGAATACAGCACTTGCCTCAAAAACTTGCGCCGGTGGATCCGCTAATCTATCTGAATCTAGCATAGTCTGTTTTAAAATAATAATAATTTGCCATCGAACTCCGCCCCATGCGTCGAGCCGCTCGCAGGGAATGGAGCTCGGCACTCGGCAGTCACCAGTGTGAATCGAGCGAGATGACAGCTCGCACACACAGCGGGGAGACATTGCAGGATCCAGGGACAAGGTAAGTAACTTTCCCTGTATCCTGCAATGCGATCCCGTGTCTGGCTCGGGGTTACCGCGTTTGGTATGAAAAAAATCACTCTGAACCAGACTCAGGAATACCGCTAGGGAGGTTAACTGACAATTGGCGGTCGTGCGACGTTGCACCCAAACAAAATAGTCGTAATTTTTTTCCCACAAACAGAGCTTTTTTATGGTGGTATTTGTATCACCTCTGCAGGTTTTTATTTTTGTGCTATAGAGCGACAATATTGAAAAAAAAAAACACAATTGGCCAGATTCACGTACGGCGGCTTAAAGTTGTGCGGGCGTAGCGTATGTAATTTACGTTACGCCGCCGCAAGTTAGAGAGGCAAGTGCTGTATTCACAAAGCACTTGCGTCCTAAGTTACGGCGGCGTAGCGTAAATGTGTTCAAATTCAAATTGTGAAGAGGTGGGCGCGTTTTATGTAAATAAAGCCTGACCCCACGTAAATGACGTTTTGAACGAACGGCGCATGCCCTGTCCGTGGACGTATCCCAGTGCTCATGCTCCAAATCACGTCGCAAATAGTCAATGCTTTCGACGTGAACGTAACCAACGCCCAGCCCTATTCTGAATCGACTTACGCAAACGACGTGAAATTCGACGGCGGTTCCGACTTCCATACTTAACATTGCCTGCGCCATCTTTTTGGTGGTTTATCTTTACGCCTGAAAACGCCTTACGTAAACGGTGTTTCTTTACTGCGACGGGCGAGCGTACGTTCGTGAATAGGCGTATCTCGCTGATTTACATATTCTAGGAGTAAATCAGCAAACACGCCCCTAGCGGCCAGCGTAAATAGACAGCTAAGATACGACGGCGTAGGAAGACTTACGCCGCTCGTATCTTAGCAACATTTAAGTGTATCTCAGTTTGAGCATACGCTTAAATGTAGGACGGCGCGGAATCAGAGTTACGCCGGCGTATCTACTGATACGCCAGCGTAACTATACCTGAATCTGGCTACATATCTTTTACCTTTTGCTATAATAAATATTTCCAACCTTTTTTGTAAAAAAAAAAAAAAATATTTCCTCAGTTTAGGCCGATTCTTATACAGACATAGGGCCAGATCCTCAAAAGGGATACACCGTCGTATCCCTGTTTCTATCTTTGGAACTGATCCACAGAATCAGTTTCCAAGAGATAGACAGAAGATCCGGCAGGTGTAATAGTTTTACACTGCCGGATCTTAAGATGCAGTACCGCGACCGCCGCTGGGGGCATTCATCGTCGAAATTACGCGTCGGGTATGCCAATGAGGAGTTACGTCGATCCTCAAAGCTTTTTCGCGTTCGCTACGTCGCCGCTACGTTAGTTTCCCGTCGCTTAGTTACACTTTTGTAAACCAGCCCTAATTTTACACAGCAGGCGTACTGCTGTGTAAAGTATGGCCGTCTTTCCCGCGTCGAATTTTTACATTTTACGTTGATTGCGTAAGCCGTAAGGGAATACGGAACTACGTTACGCGCCGATCAAAAAATTACATCACGTCGCGCAAAGCACGTCGGGAAAATTGCGTCACAAGCATGCGCAGTACGTCCGGCGCGGGAGCGCGCCTAATTTAAATGGGACTCGCCCCATTAGATTAGGAACGCCTTGCGCCGGACGGATTTGATTTACACCGCCGCAAATTTCCAGGTAAGTGTGTTGTGGATCGATACCTAACTTAGGAAATTTGCGGCAGTGTAACTTAAATCGGTTAAATTACGTTGCGCTGCGGGGCTGTGGATCTGGCCCATAGTACAGGAGATGGTTAGAGACTGCAGACATGATATAGTAGATGGTCAGAGACTGCAGACATGATATAGTAGATGGTCAGAGACTGCAGACATGATATAGTAGATGGTCAGAGACTGCAGACATGATATAGTAGATGGTCAGAGACTGCAGACATGATAAAGGAGATGGTCAGAGACTGCAGACATGATATAGTAGATGGTCAGAGACTGCAGACATGATATAGTAGATGGTCAGAGACTGCAGACATGATAAAGGAGATGGTCAGAGACTGCAGAAGATTGTCCATTAGACCCCTTTCACACTGGAGGGGTTTTTCAGGCACTTTAGCATTAAAATAGCGCCTAAAAAAATCCTCATCTGCAATCTAAGTGTGAGAGCCCGGGTGCTTTCACACTAGAGCGATGCGCTTGCGGGACGTCAAAAAAATGTCTTTTGAGTGTACGGTTCAGGCAGCAGAAGATCTAGAATCACAAATGACACCAATAATAATGCTTTGTCTTTTTTCTTCTTTTGTAGGCGCTATGCTTTTATTTTCCCTAATTCACTTCAATCTGAACATCATGAACTTGCATGCTTGCACATGGAGGGAATGCAAGGGCCTGGCCAACTTCAAGTCTTTCTTATATCAAGAGGAAGTACCAAATTGTTGGTAGAAAGGACCTTCCCGGAGAATCCTGTATTCACCTGTCTTCCAATCACGGTATCTCAAGAGTCTTGTAGACCTATTTAGTTTGATGACCAACAGTATGAAATTCCTCAGAGCTTTGGGCGACCCTGCCACCCTCTCCCCCAGGCGTGTTTTATTGAACGAGCTGGTCCAAAAAATTCTCAGCTTTTGTATCCAATCAGATTCAAGTACAGTGGAACCTCAGATTGCGAGTAATGCGGTTAACGAGCGTTTCGCGATACGAGCGCTGTATTTGAAAAAAATCCTAACTCGGTTTTTCGAGTGTCGTCTCACAAAACGAGGAGGATTCAGGCCAAAGCGGTGTGCAGTACCGCATTTGGCCTGAGGTGGGGGGGCGCCGGAGCTGAACGGCGCTGATCGCAGCCAATCGGGGCCATTCAGGCTACCTTCAGGCGATCCCTGAAAACTCACCTCTTCACGTCTTCAACTAATCTTTTACCACTTCCATCAGCTCATTCCCCACAGTTACAACCTTTTGTACCACCTGCCCCACCCTATTAGATTGTAAGCTCTTCTGAGCAGGGCCCTCTTAATCCTCTTGTATTTTTTTGTATTGTAACTGTATTGTCTCCCTTTTATATTGTAAAGTGCTGCGTAAACTGTTGGCACTATATAAATTCTGTATAATAATAATAATTCGGAAATGCACGGAAAGGCCTGAGGACAGCTCTGCTGACCTCGGCAAACCCTGGTAACGGAGTCTTTCCGAGGTTTGCCGAGGTCAGCCGAGGTGTCCTCGGCCCTTTATGCCCATTTTAGAGGCTCTCCGGCACCCCCCCTACCTCTGGCTGCATGCGGTATTGTATGCCATTGAAGTCAATGCGGAACAAATTATTTTCGTTTCCATTGACTTCTATGGGGAAACTCGCTTTGATATGCGAGTCCTTTGGATTACGAGCATTCTCCTGGAACGGATTAAGGTCGTAATCTGAGGTTCCACTGTACTGAATACATCTGATATTCCTCTATCCGTGTTGCTTAGAGCAGATGGGGGAGTTAATTGATTTCATAATGTGTTTGGCCAGCTGAAGCTTGAGATACTTTTTCTTGATTGATCTGTACATGTTTAGTAAAGTTTTATATGTTTTCAACAAATTGCAGGTCCCAAAGCTACCTGACGATCATTTAGTGAACATGATTGGTTCTGAAAACATAGAACTTGAAGTTGTCATCAAGAATTCTGGGGAGAACATACGTGAAAAACGAACAGTAACACTGAAGCCAAAGAAGATGTCCGCTGCTCCTCAAATCTTGATCCAGACTGACAAATCCGTATACAAGCCCGGACAGACTGGTAATACTGAAATCTGGAAGAGCTGCCATATACTGTGCACTAGCTTTGTTTTGGCAACTGTGGGGCAGATCCTCAAATAAATTACGCCGGAGTATCTCTTGATACGCCGCATAATTTCAAATTTTGCGCGTCGTATCTTTGTTTTGGTATCCACAAAACAAGATACGACGGCATCTGTGTTAGATCCGACAGGCGTACGTCTTCGTACGCCGTCGGATCTTAGATGCAATTTTTCGGCTTCCGCTAGGTGGTGTTCCTGTCGTAATCCGCGTCGAGTATGCAAATTAGCTATTTCCGACGATCCACGAACGTACGACCGGCTGTCGCATTTTTTTACGACGTTTCCGCTCGGCTTTTTCCGGCGTATAGTTAAAGCTGCTATATGGTGGCGTACTCAATGTTAAGTATGGCCGTCGTTCCCGCGACTAATTTTGAAAATGTTACGTCGTTTGCGTAAGTTGTCCGTGAATGGGGCTGTACGCCATTTACGTTCACGATGAAAACAATGACGTCCTTGCAACGTCATTTGGAGCAATGCACCCTGGGAGTGTTTATGGTCGGCGCATGCGCAGTTCGTTCGGCGCGGGGACGCGCTTCATTTAAATGAAACACGCCCCCTACCCGCCCAATTTGAATTCCGCCGCGAGAGATACACTACGCCGCCGTAACTTACGGCGCAAATTCGTTGAGGATTCAAACCAACTCAAAATAAGTTACAGCGGCATAGCGTATTTCACATCTGCGCCAGGCGCAGTGTATGTATGTGGATCTGCCCCTGTGGCATTGGCCAAAATTGTTGGTGTGTGTGAGAATGTTTGCAAGCCATTTGTGTGCTAAGTTGATAAACCAGCCCACATTTATATCTGAATGTCCATGTGTTGGGTAGACTCCTAAGTGCAAACAATCCTATGAGGCAGAAAGTCCTCAATAGGCTCCAGAGACCAATTGTGACAGTGTAGTGTGCCACAACACTCACCAGAAAATGAATGAAAACCAGCATATAATCATAAACTTGAGGGTCTAGAGCAGGGGTCTCCAAACTGTGGCCTCGGGGGCCAAATGTGGCCCTTTACTTGCCTTTATCTGGCCCTCACAACAGTCTTCCTCTCACTGATACAAGCATGGCCATCTTTAAGGCAAGGCAAAAGGGGCCCTGCCATTGTTTTGGGGCCCAAAGCAGCTGCCTCATACTTGCCAACTATCCCAGTTTAAATTCCCCTGTCCCTTGACGTTTTAGTCCTGTGCTGTGTCCCGATATCTCAGTGTGAAGTGCTGCTACTAATGTTGCCCAGCTCTGCTATGTTGTGTACAGGTGACTCACCTGCAGACCCTTTGTTTACATGTAAATAACCATCATTCATATGTAAATAACAGGAGCATGCATATGTAGATAACATGAGCATTAATATGTAAATAGCTAAGGCCAGTGGCATTCATATGTAAATAAAGGCGGCATTCATATGTATATTACGCCCCTCTACAGTGAAGAGATGATGTGCTGTAACCTCTAGCAACCAATCAGTGAGCAGTATTACTGTACAGTAATCTCTAGCAACCAATTAACAAGCAGAAATCATGTGCTGTAACCTCTAGCAACCAGTCAGTAAGTGGTAATGATATGCTGTAACCTCTGGCAACCAATCGCAATCACTGCCTGATCTGATACAGTAAACTGATTTTAAGTCTAGCTGATATTTATTGTATATCTCAGAGCAGGTGGAGAGCGAAATTGCATGGGGGGGCCCAAGAAAAATTTCACCCAAGGTCCAATCAACATTAAAGACGGGCCCTGGATACAAGACACTATTCCTCCCACTGGCACCAATGATGGTGCGCTATTACTCTTACTAATGCCGATGATGGGGCACTATTCTTCCCACTGACACCAATGATGGGGCACTATTCTTCCCACTGACACCAACAATGGGGCACTAATCCTCCCACTGACACCAACAATGGGGTACTATTCCTCCCACTGACACCAACAATGGGGTACTATTCCTTCCACTGACACCAATGATTGGGCATTACTCCTCCCACTGACACCAATGTCCGGCCCCCCTAAAGTCTAAAGGACAGTAAACTGGCACTTTGTTTAGAAAGTTTGGAGACCCCTGGTCATGGGCGTCCGCTGAAATTTTTTCAGGGGGGGGCGCTTCCGCAGCGGCAATACACAGTCGCATTTAACCCTTTCTTCAAACACTAGCAGGGGTTAAAAGCACCCTGCTAGCGGCCAAATAGCGCAGCTAAAATGATGGTAAAGCGGCGCTTTACCGATAATGCAGCCAGCTGGCAGTGTGAAATACCTCCTGAGATAATTCAGCTTCACTCCATGCCCATATAAATATAGCCTAGAGAATGTACAGACCCCCCTTCAGCACAGATGGACCCCCTTTAGCACAGACCTCTCTATTGAGCACAGACCCCCCATTCTGCACAGACCCCTCCATTCAGCACAGATGGACCCCCCTTTAGCACAGCCCCCCATTCAGCACAGACCCCCCCCTTCAGCACAGATGGACCCCCATTCAGCACAAACCCCCCCTTCAGCACAGACGGACCCCCCCCCCCCATACCATTCAGTACCTCAGATCAGCCATCAGCACAGCATGGGCACAGCAGGTTCCCTGTGTGCACATAAACACTGGAGGGGGAGGTGGCTTCACTCTGCTCACTGTGTCTGTGTGGCATCCGGCCCGGGACTGCTCAGACAGCCCACAGCCGCGAGAATCTTCAACACCTTCTCGATTTTTCAGGGGGGGTCAATTGCCCCCCTTGCCCTATGGAGCGGACGCCCATGCCCCTGGTCTAGAGTGAGACACAGTGCTCCTTATCACAGTGCTCCTTGTTTCTGCTGGAAGTTGTCCCTGGTGATAGATTGCAGCATAAATCCTGGAGCCCATCGGACACTCCGGAGCACACGGCTGCAGTCACAGATATTGACATAAGCCTCTAATGTCGGAGCGTTTGCCGCACAAGTGCAAACCTGGCCTTAGGCTGGGTTCACACTTATACTACAGGATACTTCTTTGATCCGACTTTGGGATAGTCTGACTTGTCCTTTGACCAACCAAAACAATCCCAGTGTGAGAAAAATTCCTTTTACTGCTGCTGTAATCACCATGTCGGATGTCAAAAGTCAGATGATTAGGACAACGGTCCTCAGGGCTTTTTTCTCAGAGAATAGGTGCAGGAACTCCTCCCTTCCATGTCACCCTTGACTCCACCCCCTACCCACCTCCGAGCACCATCCCTTGACTCCACCCCCTACCCACCTCAGAGCACCGTCCCTTGGTTCCACCCTTTACCCACTTCCCAGTACCACCCCTTTTAGAGAATACAGAAACAAGTATCATTTTGTGGTGCCAATCATTTTGTATGGAATGTGTTAATGATAACAAGAAAGGCAGCAAAATAGATCTAGAAACAATGGACACCCCAGCGACAATAGATCCTCCAGCAACCAGCAGATCCCTCCCAGCAATGATTGACCCCCTGCAACATAAGACCCAACCCCAGCAACAATATATCCCCCACCAGCAACAATAGATCCCCCCTGCAAAAATAGATCCCCCCAGCAAAAATAGTTCCCCCCCTGCAAAAATAGATCCCCCCAGCAAAAATAGATTCCCCAGTAGCCAGCATCAATAGACCCTCCAACAGCCAGCAGATCTCTCCCAGCAACGATTGACCTCCTGCAACATAAGACCCAACCACAGCAACAATAGATCACCCACAGCAACAATAGATTCCCCAGTAGCCAGCATCAATAGAACATCCAGCAGCCAGCAACAAAGGCCCCTTCCTCAACAGTGCATCCCTCCTAGCAATGACTGACCCCCCCCACAGCAGCAATAGCTCCCCCACGAGCAACAGAAGAACTCCCCAGCAACAATAGACTCCTTTCCTTTGCAAAATAGATCCCCTCTAGCAACAATAGATCCCCCAGCAGCCAGCATCAATAGACTCTCCAGCACACCCCAGAACCTCTTTCCATTACATACATTCAGTTCGGGAGGTGCCGGAACTGCGTTCCCCCGCGTTCCTGCTGAAAAAAAGCCCTGAGGGTAATACTTTGGTCCGACTTCAATGATATTCAATGGGCTGAAGTAGAATCAATGTCGGACCAAAGTAGTACAGGGAGCATTATCAAAGTTGAACCAGTTAAGACGGCTCCCATAGGGAAACATTGATTTTCACACGTCATGCCACATGAGCTCCCAATGTTGGAGCGTTTGTTGTACCAGTGTGAACCCGGACTTGTACTCATTATTCAGTTAAACTATCTTTTTTTTTTTTCTTAGTGAAATTTCGAATCGTCTCACTGAATGCAAACTTTGAACCTGCAGATACTAAGGTGAGTTGGAAAACCAGGTGATGGGATAGGGTAACGGAGGATCACAGCTGCAGGTAATGTGCCTATACTGTAGGTGACCGCGATATCGTGTCAATCTCGCTCCCTTTCTCGGCGGGATTTACCACCTACGAGCCCCGTCGCGGGAGCCAGCACTGAGCCGGCTCGCCGCGATAGGGAAAAAGCCGTCATAGAAGCGACGGGGATCCGACTTGGATTCCCGCCAATTCTAGCTACGACGTTTGGTATGAATCATGAGGGGGAACTCCACGTCAAATTTCAAATAAGGAAACGGCATGGGTTCCCCCCCAGGGGCATACCAGGCCCTTAGGTCTGGTCTGGATTGCAAGGAGAAAAAATGGCGTGGGGGCTCTCAGATTCCGATAAGCCCCCCGCCCGCAGACCCCGACAACCAACGGCCAGGGTTGTCGGGAAGAGGCCCTGTCCTTATCAACATGGGGACAGGGTGCTTTGGGGTTTGGGGGCCACAGGGCGCCCCCCCTGCCCCAGAGCACCCAACCCCCCCATGTTGAGGTCATGCGACCTGGTATGGCTCAGGAGGGGGGGCGCTCGCTCGTCCCCACTCCTTTCCTGACCGGCCGGGCAGCATGCTTGGATACGGGTCTGGTATGGATTGTGGGTGGACCCCCACGCCGTTTTTCCGGCGTAGGGGGTTCTCCGTGCAATCCATACCAGACCTAAGGGCCTGGTATGCCCCTGGGGGGGGAACCCATGCCGTTTTTTTATTTAAAATTTGGCGTGGAGTTCCCCCTCATGATTCATACCAAACGCCGCGGCTAGAATTGGCGGGAATCCAAGTCAGATCCCCGTCGCTTCTATGACTCACTGGAATGTGCTTTTTCTATTCCAGCGAGTGCGAGATGTCGGCACCATGTCGCCGAGAATCAGCGCGATGCTGTCGTGCTGGAAACACATTCTCAGTGACAGGTATTGTAGATAAAAAATATAGGATACTATGCCTGTGCCTACAGGATAAAATCTTCTTCTCTATCATTATCCCATACAAGAATAGCTGGTGACCCTTTCTTTGAGTGATGGAAATCAGAAGCATGATATTGATATACAGCTGATTTCCAAATGTTATGGTTTTCTAGCAAATATGAATTTCCAGGTGTATTAGAATTGGTTGATTGACTCACCATTATGAAGTGGATAGCAGTCCAGGAGAGTCAGGGCTTGTCATTTCTCATATTTATACAGTATAGCACCATATTATTACACAGAGCTTTACAGTGTACAGAAACCTATTCACATAAATCACTGTATACCTATGAAGCTCACAATCTAATGTTCCTACCAACTCCTATATTAGAAGCCAATATAAGAGGAAATCAGTTAGGTCAGTAGTACAGTGCCTTGAAAAAGTATTCATACCCCTTGAAATTTCCCACATTTTCTCATGTTACAACCAAAAACATAAATGTATTGTATTGGGATTTTATGTGATAGACCAACACAAAGTGGCACATAATTGTGAAGTAGAAGGAAAATTATAAATAATTTTCAAAATTGTTTACAAATAAATATGTGAAAAGTGTGGTGTGCATTTGTATGGCGCCCCCCGGAGTCAATACTTTGTAGAACTGCCTTTCACTGCAATTACAGCATCAAGTCTTTTTGGGGATGTCTCTACCAGCTTTGCACATCTAGAGAGGGACATTTTTGCCCATTCTTCCTTGCAAAATATCTCAAGCTCTGTCAGATTGGATGGAGAGCATCTGTGAAAAGCAATTTTCAAGTCTTGCCACAGATTCTCATTCGTATTTAGGTCTGGACTTTGAATGGGCCATTCTAACACATGGATAGGCTTTGATCTAAACCATTCCATTGTAGCTCTGGCTGTATGTTTAGGGTCGTTGTCCTGCTGGAAGGTGAACCTCTGCCCCAGTCTCAAGTCTTTTGCAGACTCGTAACAGGTTTTCTTCTAAGATTGCCCTGTATTTGGCTCCATCCATCTTCCCATGAACTCTGACCAGCTTCCCTGTCTCTGCTGAAGAAAAACATCCCCACCACATGATGCTGCCACCACCATGTTTCACAGTGGGAATGGTGTGTTCAGGGTGATGTGCGGTGTTAGTTTTCTGCCACACATGCCGTTTTTTCTTTTAGGTCAAAAAGTTCAATTTTGGTCTCATCTGACCAGAACACCTTATTCCACATGTTTGCTGTGTCCCCCAAAAGGCTTCTCACAAACTGTAAAAGGGACTTCTTATGTCTTTCTTTCAACAATGTATTTCTTCTGTAAAGGAGGGGTGGTAGAACCCGCGCTACGGATCTGATATTTTCAAGGTACTGCAGTGGTACTAGTAGTTGTATGCTAATTATTTAAGTGGCAGCCCCTACGTGAAATCCCACCTAAATGGAATATGGACAGTGAATGGGGGTGAGGTAGTAGGTGTTGGCGCCTCTTAATAGGTTGTGACAAGATGTATATATATATATATATATGAAAAATTATAAAATGGCAAATAAAAATATTAATAAGGTGCTTATTCAATATAAAATTATACCTTGGTCCACATGTGACTCATTGTAATATGTGAATTAGACCATATATCAAACCAATGAGATATAAAAAAAAATTGTTGCTAATTAAAAATAAATAATTAAAGTGCTCTGTGCCGTGCTTATATTAAATTAATATCTAATGCTGGTTACAATAGTCCATGCAAAAAAAGTGCTTTGTTCTTCATATAGTTGTGCAATTGGCAGTGTTCACTCAGTGCTCCCTCTTCTCATGCTCTGGTAGGTCCCTCACTCACTAGATCCAGGCACCCTCAAGGGGTAAAAAGACTTCACAGTGTTAGCCCTGTGTCGCTCTCTGGAAAACCTCCACTTGTTTAAACTTGTGCGGTCTGGTATGTAGCTCAAAAGAGAGAGAGTGCCCACATAGTGTAATATAGTCGATCAAAATTTATTTCACATAAAAAAGTCAGGTACTCACATTTAACAAATGCAATTCAAGCGTGTCAAATATGGATTTCTCACGAGTGCTTGCGACTGGAATACTATCTTGCTCGACCGGTTTCGTCTAGTGACGTCATCTGGAGCGTGGCAGGGGTATCGGAAGTAAAGGGGGTTGAATACAAATGCACACCATGCTTTTCAGATATTTATTTGTAAAAAAAAAAAGTGAAAACCATTTATCATTTTCCTTCCACTTTACAATTATGTGCCACTTTGTGTTGGTCCATCACATAAAATCCCAACAAAATACATTTGAGTTTTTGGTTTTAACTTGAGAGGAAAATTGGAAAATTTCAAGGGGTGTGAATACTTTTTCAAGGCACTGTATATCTTGTTGCTAGCCTTATCCATTACTTTGCCTTATCCATTGCAGAACTAAAACCAATGGCTGAGCAACGAGAAGTATTGCTTTGCCTTCTTAATGAACCACACAGGGTAAAGTATAATAGTTTAAATCTAGAAAAAAAATGGAATAGTTCCTTTGGCAATACAGACACTATTCCTTTACGATATTAGGCTTATAGCAAAATTTCGCTCAAACTCTAAAAACCTATACATAGTGCAAGCGTCAGTCACTAATTATTCTTTGTTTTCTTTTCTTCCCTTTAGCTAGCCTTGGTACAATTACAGGTAAGAATTTATTAGATATATGATACACACATAATTATTTGACAACTGCCAGTGCAGTTTTAACTCAAGGTGAAATATTGGAATGCACATTACTGGTAGTTATATAAATCTGACGGTGTGTACAGAATGATAAGGTGGCATGCTACAGGACTTAGGCAGTAGCAGCCCGTCCATTTTTTAAGCACATGATTTAAACCTGGGGCTCTAATTGGCCTCAAAAAAGGGTGGGCTCGGGGCGCAGAGCACTGTGCCCTGAGCCCACCCAGTTCTCCTCCCTGGCCAATCAGGAAGCAGCTCCTGAGACCCGATTGGCCCGGGAGTCTTAGGACTCCCAATCGTCTCTCAGGACACACTGGCTAATCGTGTATCAGGACACACCTCCTGTTCAGCCCGGAGAAGAACGGAGAGGAGAATGGCCCAGCTCTAAGGTTGGTCTCCACCACTGCCTTACACACAGCTCTCCCCGTTCTTCAGCTCCGGGGGCGGATCGCGGGACTCCAGCGGCGATCGGGTGCGCGGGTCCCGTGGTCACGGAGCTTCGGACTGGGTCGCGGGTTTACTATCAGAGTGGAATTCTCCTCCACAAGCGGTGATGTCAGCAGGGAGCATCGATTGTTTCAAAAAACTATTAGATGGGCACATCAATGACCACAACATACAGAGATATACAATGTACTGTTGACATAAACACACACAGGCTGAACTGGAAGGACTAATGTCTTTTTTTCAACCTCACCAACTATGTAACTATGATATTGTTAAAGATTTTTTTCCAATTTGGGTGACTCATTGCCTTTCAGGATCCAAAACTCAACAGAATTGGCCAATGGTTGGATGTGAAACTTAATCAGGGAATGGCTGACCTATCACACTCTCTGTCTTCTGAACCACAGTTGGGCGAATATACTATTATAGTGAAGAGTAAAGTCCACAAGTTCAGCGTGGAGGAATATGGTGAGATACCAAAATTTAAATAAAGTTGATACAATCATGTATTTTTGGCAAGACATTAAATGGTCGTCATGCACATCTCTATGACTAGATATAATAGGTAAAATATTATATATATATATTATCAGAGTTCAGCCCCTCGGCTGGATATTTCAAACAGGACCAGAATCTAAAATTTCTCAAGATTACTTACAAAAGCAAGATAAAGGCACCATACCAGTCTTGGATTACCACACACTTTGTTAAGACCCAGTTGAGATGGAATTGTACCTTTGAAAGAGGGTTTTGCCTTCAGTCAAAATGAGCCACGAAAAAGAGAAGAATACTCAGTCGAGGGAATTAATGACTGGGTGGAAATTTACACTGGGTATGTGTAAATACACTATATTACCAAAAGTATTGGGATGCCTGCCTTTACACGCACATAAACTTTAATGGCGTTGTCAGGGATCGGATGGGAGACTGATTTGATGAGGTCGGCCTCTCTTATATCTCCTGTCCTGGCTCCGCTGAAGGTGAGACAGAGGAAGCCGAAGGACAAGAGGGACACGAGTGCCTGGAGCAGGAAGTCCCGGGAGAACAGCTTGGCAGGGTTCAGCGGCCTGGAGTAGACTGTGGTGAGCTGAGCTAGAACAGGTAACAGCCAGGCAGGTAACCAAGAGTTAACAGCAACCAGGAACATAGACAGGAGCAAGGTCTCAGGGATAGCCAGGTTCGTCAGCAGACGAGCAGTAAGGTACCAAGTCATAGACAGAGCCAGAGTCAGGAACGGAGCCGGGTCAGAAATGGGCATCAGTACAGGAACAGAACAAAGAGCCAAGGTCAAGAGCAAGCCGAGTCTAAATACTGGGAGGACACGCAGGATCAGAGCAGGATTCAGGAACACAGCTGAAGATCAGTCAGCAACGCACAAGAGCCCAGACTCCCTTTAAATAGGCTGTCTGGAACGGGATTAGGCTCGTACGTGTGCGTGCGTGCTCGCGTCTGTGCGCATGTGTTTCCCCGCAATTGCTAGCTCTGGCGTGCATGCGCGCGCCTGTGTGCCATTCTATGGCAAAGGCTATGTGCTTGCGCACGTCGGTGTGCAAAACATCTCACAGGAGTTCCCTGACAGGCGTCTTAGTCCGTAGGGTTTAAAATTGAGTTGGCCCGCCCTTTGCAGCTATAACACCTTCAACTCTTCTGGGAAGACTGTCCACAAGGTTTTAGAGGGTGTCTATGGAAATGTTTGACCGTTCTTCCAGAAGCACATTTGTGAGGTCCGGCACTGATGTTGGAGAGAAGGTCTGGGCCACATTCACCGATCTAATCCATTCCAAAGGTGTTCTATTGGGTTGAGGTCAGGACTTAGGCAGGCCAGTCAAGTTCCCTTGCCCCAAATTCACTCATCTGTCTTCATGGACCTTGCTTTGTGCACTGGTCCAAATCATTTGGTGGAGGAGGGGGGGGGGGGGGTTATGGTGTTGGATTGTTTTTCAGGCTTGGCCCATTAGTTCCAGTGGAGGCGAACTCGTAAGGCGTCAGCATATCAAGATTTGAAAGTAATACCGCTACAAACCCTGAACACCTGTGGTTTCCCCCCGGCCCTGTAACACTGACAGGTGCTGTCTCTGCACTAATCCAAGAAAAGAAGGAGACGTCCTGGACTGCCGCACACTGATAGGCAAATTTTATTTAAAAAAAATGGCAAAGAATAAAATAAAACATAAATAACATGTGAAAAAAGCTGAAGAAAGAACTTAGGGCCAGATTCACCTAAGAGATACGACAGCGTATCTCCTGATACGCCGTCGTATCTCTGTGTTCCGGCCGTCCTAACTAGGGTTGAGCGAACCCGAGCTGTAAAGTTCGGGTTTGGTACGGACTTTGGGTTTTTCCCGAACCTGGACCCGAACCCGAATAATTGCAAAAAGTTTGGGTCCGGGATCGGAGTTCGGGGGAAAAAAATGCGCGGAGGTCCCCGCAAATTCAATAACCAGACCCTTTAGGTCTGGTATGGATATTAAGGGGAACCCCGCCATCAATTTAAAAAAAAATGACGTGCGGTTCCCCCTAAATATCCATAACCAGACCCGTTATCCGAGCACGTTGACCTGGCCAGCCGCAGAAAAGAGGGGGGGACAGAGTGCGCCCCCCCCCTCTCCTGAACCGCACCAGGCCACATGCCCTCAACATGGGGAGGATGTCCCCATGTTGATGGGGACAAGGGTCTCATCCCCACAACCCTTGCCCGGTGGTTGTGGGGGTATGCGGGCGGGAGGCTTATCAGAATCTGGAAGACCCCTTTAACAAAGGGGACTCCCAGATCCTGACCCCCCCCTGTGTGAAATGGTAATGGGGTACACTGTACCCCTACCATTTCACGAAGGAAGTGTAAAGTCTTGTAAAAAAAAAAACACACACACCGTAGAATAAAGTCCTTTATTAATAAAAAAAAAAAAAAAAAAACTCCAGCGGTGATAATCCACTCGTTCCCGGCTTCCTGCTTCAACGTTGTCCTGATCCTGCGACGGCTGCGGGTGATCTCCAGCGATGAGACGATCCTGCGACGGCCGGGTGATCTCCGCTCCATCGATGAGAAGATCCATCCGAAGCGCAGCATCCCGGACCTCCTGTCACCGCTGGACACAGCCCAGCGAATGAGCGGCTGGAGCTGTGACATTACTTATATAGAGGAGGCAGGGCCACACGTCACGTGACCCCACACCCTCTGACGTACCCTCTGCTACGTCACTGGGGAAGCCCAGGAAGAGGGAAGACTATGGGCGTCCCCAGTGACGTAGCAGAAGGTACGTCAGAGGGTGACGTAGATAGCCAGAAGATCCGACAGGTGTAATTGAATTACACTGTCGGACCTTAAGGATGCAAATCTAGGTGGCGAGGCCATTGCGGTCGGCGTAGAATATGCAAATGACTAGTTACGGCGATTCCCGAACGTCCGCGCTGCCCGTCGATCTAACTTTACGTCGTTTCCGTCGAGTTACGCTGTGTAAAATTAGGGCTGAGCCCTAGTTGTTCTAAGCCATGTTAAGTATGGCCGTCGTTCCCGCGTCGAAATTTTAAAAACCACGTCGTTTGCGTAAGTCGTCCGTGAATGGCGCTGGACGCCATTTACGTTAACGTCTAAACAAATGACGTCCGTGTGACGTCATTTAGCGCAATGCACGTCGG
Source organism: Rana temporaria (assembly GCF_905171775.1). Classification (NCBI taxonomy): domain Eukaryota; kingdom Metazoa; phylum Chordata; class Amphibia; order Anura; family Ranidae; genus Rana; species Rana temporaria. Next base: position 15,481,239 of record NC_053496.1, read on the forward strand.
GCAATTTACCCGACGGAGCATGCGCAGTACGTTCGGCGCGGGAACGCGCCTAATTTAAATGGTGCCCGCCCCATTTGAATTAGGCGGGCTTGCGCCGATCGGAATTACGTTACACCGCCGCAAGTTTACAGGTAATATTTTTGAGAATCAGGCACTTATGCTGTAAACCTGCGGCGGTGTAACGTAAATCAGATACGTTACGCTGCCGTGGAGCAACGTAATTGTATCTGAATCTGGCCCTAAATATCCGTGGGTTAGGGGCGCAAATTACTCATCTTGCCTTGGGTACTGACAACCCACGCTATAAAAATTTGTTTTACTGTTAGGGGTCCCTACACATTGGGAAATTTTATTAAGGGGTCCTGACCCTAGAAAGGTTGAGAACCACTGATCTAAAGCATACTGGGACCAAAGAACTCCTTCTTGTTTTTTGGAATTGTTAATATTTGTATTGTTTGTAATTTAAAACATTGTACAGTAGAACAATTCATTGTTTTAATTATTGGCTACTGTGGCCAACTGAATCCAATATCAAAAACTCTTATTTTATTTTATTTTATTTGAGGAACTTCATTGATGAGTCCCTTGAATATGTTGAATATGAGCATCATTTCCGAATTGTCTCTGAGAATACCCTTCATCACCTTTTTCCTCCACAGTGCTTCCAAGATTTGAGGTCATCTTTGAGCTTCCACAGTTTCTCCTGGCCAACAAGGAAACATTCCCCGTTAAAATATGTGCCAGGTGAGGCTTGAATTCTAATCTCTAAATAAAAATAAATTTTTCAGTTATTTTAGAAATAAGCACATTAAGTACATTTAAGAATGAGATTTCATTCTATTATCACAAGGTTCTGTTTCAAATGTTGCTTTATGCCTTCACCTATCTTCTTAGTCCCAGTCTTGTCCAGTCATACTTGCAATTCGTAAATTTGGAATTTTCGTAAATTCGAAAATTCCTAAACTTGTAAATTCGAAATTTCAAAAATAAGAAAGAAAAACTGAACATTCGAAAGAACGAAATTCGAACATTCTAAAAATTAACCAACTAACTAACTAACTAACAATAACTCTTAAATTATAGATATTGGAATATCCTTTCAAATTTGGCTGTTAGTGAATGTAACGAATGCAAATTTATCCAAAGTTACGAATTATCCAAAATAACGAATGCCGTATCTAAACAAATGGAACGGAACAAATTAATAATTAATAATAATAATAAAATGTTTTTAATATTATTATTTATTATTAATGTGTTAGATACGGCATTCATTATTTCGGATAATTCGTAACTTTGGATACATTTGTATTTGTTACGTTCACTAACAACCAAATTTGAAAGGAAATTCCAATAATTTAATAGTTACCAGTAGTTATTTTTTCGGGATGTTAAACAGGTTTTCCTTAATTCGGATGTTTCTGAATTAACAAATTTGTCAAAATTTGTTAAAAAACTAATTTGGAATGAAACAAATTGCACATGTCTACTTGGCAAAATCCACATGCAACTTAACTCTTCAATAAAACACGGAAGTTGAATCCGATGCATTTTTACTTCAGTTAAAGGGGTTGTCAACCCTTGTGTTTTTTCACCTTAATGCGTCCTATGCATTAAGGTGAAAAAACACCTTGCAGTCTCCGCCCCCCCCCCCTACCGTTTTACTTACCTGAGCCCCGAATTTCCGTGGGCGCGTTCCCACGTCGCCCTTTCTCCGCGGCTTCTCGGCTCTTCATTGGATAGATTGATAGCAGCGCCATTGGCTCCCGCTGCTTTCAATCAAATCCAATAACGTGGCCACCGTGGGGCGGGACTGAGTCATACACTTGTCGGCTAAAGACGCCAAGTTTCTGACACAGGAGCGCACCCGCAAGATTGCCCCCTCGGGAGAGAGCTTCCCAGAGGAGGTTGGCTATTGCAGGGAGGAGCTGCGAGAGCCGCCATGGGACACCAGAAGAGGAGGATCGGGGCCACTCTGTGCAAAACTAACTGCACAGTGGGGGTAAGTATGACATGTTTGTTATTTAAAAAAAAAAAAGCTTTAATATCACTTTAAATGCAATACAGAGGATGTTTTTACAGTTTTCGGAAGCATTAGAAGAACTGACTGAGGGAACTTGGATAAAACAGGGATCATGCCAAAACGCGGTGACGTACAACACTACAACGAGCCAAAATAAATGAAGTTCAATGCTTCCGAGCATGCGTCAACTTGATTCTGAGCATGCGTGGATTTTCGTCCGATGGAGTTCCACACAGACGATCAAATTTTTCTATAGTTTTTTTATCCATAGGAAAAATTTAAAACATGTTGCATTTTTTTTCACCGATGTACTTTACAATACTGGTGCTAGTTACATTTAAGGGTAGATCAGAGTATAGTTAAACTCTGATCCAGATTGTTAGTAGCAAATTGCGATCTCTGTCTCAGCTTGGCTGTGCTGTGATCCCATTCTGCTGTACTGGGGTGTTCTTCCAGCCCCAGTGCTGCAGGTGGCAGCAGTGGAGTCAAGGTTTGGGTGCTCTTTCCAGCAGCCAATCACAAGGGTTTGTCCTTGCTGTGCATGCTGGGAGGGGTATTTATGGGGCAGACACCATTGGTTCTGGGTCTTCTTCGTCCAGTGTGGCACCCACCTTCAGGGTGGCCACATCACAGCACCCTGGCGTTATGGCCTACCTGGCCAGGGGGTGCGTGCCATGTGGTGTTCCTGGTTCCGGGGCCATGCTGACTCGGAGCATCTGAACAGCGACGGGGACCCAGTGAGTGACTGGGTTCCCACTTTGAAGATCCCAAGCTGTTCGGTGGGGAGTCCATCTGAGGAGCGCCATTGAGAGGCTGGTGGTCCAAAAGGGCCTGGACAAACCACCGGGGATCGAGGTAGCCGGACACCGAGGGATTTATCACCTGTCGGTCGGAAGCTGGGCGACAAGTTGAAGGAGATCTAGACGTAACTCAATTAAGGAGGCATATCTCAACCCAGAGGGGACCTGTGGCAGAAGTATCTTTCTGAGGCTCATTGAGAGGGGTCTGTGGCAGAGACATTTTTATCCAAGTAAAGTTCACCAAGGAGTGTCTGTGGCAGAGACTTTATCCTACAATTGTCCGAGTGATACCCAGGTCAGTGAGAGAGGCCTGTCCGGGTACACTAAACCCATTCTGGCGGGAGTGGTGCAAAGAAGTGTTACGTTTGGGAGCAGGACTGTTTCCTATCATTACGCCTGAATCTGCTATTCTCCTATCTTCTTCAGCTTTACTTTCCTCACCACAAGTTTACTGTTTTTACCTGGCTGGGTAATAAAGAGCACAGCAAAGAGCACCTGTCGTGGACATTCCTTAACTTCTACTGCATGCAATACGCATCATTCACCCCTAGGAATTTCGGAGGAGCCACGAGGTAACACGCCGCCCAAAAATCCAGCAGCTCCACTGGGGGTAATGCTACAATTGGAAGTCTCTTTTATCTCCCGCTCTGTCCTAGATGAACCCTTGTTCAATGACCTTAGAATATTTTTATTATACTCTGTTGGATGATGTATTATTTTCTCTTGTAACACCTGATGTTATTTACATGTAAACTGATGTTTTATCTCAATAAATATTCCTTCTGTTTAAAAAAATAAAAATAAATTGGATCTTTAACCACTTAAGGACCGCCTCCTGCAGATATACGTCAGCAGAATGGCACGGCTGGGCACAAGCACGTACCTGTACGTCCTTTTTAAGTGTCCAGCCGTGGGCCCCAGCCGTGGGCCCCGGGCGTGTGCCCGCGGCGTGCGCCCGCTACCCTGTACGAATCTCCGTGACCGCGGCCGCGGGACCCGCGGACCTGATCGCCGCTGGAGTCTCGCAATCGGTCCCCGGAGCTGAAGAACGAGGAGAGGTGTGTGTAAACACAGCTTCCCCGTTCTTTACTGTGTCGCTGTCATAGGGAAACACGATCAATGACGTCACACGTCCAGCCCCGCCCCCCTATAGTTAGAAACACAGATGAGGTCACACTTAACCCCTTCAGCGCCCCCTAGTGATTAACTCCCAAACTGCAATTGTCATTTTCACAGTAAACAATGCATTTTTAATGCATTTTTTGCTGTGAAAATGACAATGGTCCCAAAAATGTGTCAAAATTGTCCGAAGTGTCCGCCATAATGTCGCAGTCACGAAAAAAAAACGCTGATCGCCGCCATTAGTAGTAAACAATTTTTTTTTATAAAAATGCAATAAAACTATCCCCTATTTTGTAAACGCTATAAATTTTGCGCAAACCAATCGATAAACGCTTATTGCGATTTTTTTTAACCAAAAATAGGTAGAAGAATACGTATCGGCCTAAACTGAGGAAAAATGTTTTTTTATATATTTTGGGGAATATTTATTATAGCAAAAAGTAAAAAATATTGAATTTTTTTCAAAATTGTCGCTCTATTTTTGTTTATAGCGCAAAAAATAAAAACCGCAGAGGTGATCAAATACCAGCAAAAGAAAGCTCTATTTGTGAGGAAAAAAGGATGCCAATTTTGTTTGGGAGCCACTTCGCACTACCGCGCAATTGTCAGTTAAAGCAACGCAGTGCCGAATCGCAAAAACTGGCCAGGTCCTTTACCTACCTAAAGGTCCGGGTCTTAAGTGGTTAATGGCACTGTGATATTTACATTGAAATGTTACTCATATACCATTTCCACCAACCAGGTACACTTTTGGAAAGCCGGTTTCAGGACAGTATAAAGGCAACTTGTGTCGGAGAAAAATGTTTGGATTCACCACACCATCTTCAACTCAAAGACATGCCTGTGTTCGTTTCAAAGGAGAGGTGAGATTAATGGGGCTTACTTTACAGCTAAGCTAAGAAGCAGTTCAAGTTCTGATAAATCAAGTTTTTGGGCTTTACATCATTCCAGCTCATCATTTTATGTTGCTTTTGTGAATCTATTAAAGATGAATTTTGCTTGATTGTTATGTGTTGCTAGAATTTTGATCATAGTCTCACAGAAATGTGGAAAGCAAAGGTGTTTTATGAAAGAAGTGGGTCAGTATGCAAGATCATAAGTCGGGCTCCCTTGCTTAACCACTTAGGACCCGGACCATTATGCAGGTTAAGAACCTTGCCCCTTTTTGCGATTCGGCACTGCGTCGCTTTAACTGACAATTGCGTGGTCGTGCGATTAAATATTAGGTGTTGCTTGAAGGGGTGTGGTTAAATACATGAATGCACGGCACAGGAATGTAGGCACAGTATCTGTGGAGGTACGTTGGAGAGGCAAGAGCTCAGCATTAGATATTGGGGCACCTATCCAGGGGAGCAATAGTAAGCGATGCAGAGTTCAGGGGTCAGTAGTAAGAGATGCAGAGTCAGGGATCAGTAGTAAGTGACACAGAGTTCAGGGGTCATTAGTAAGTGATGCAGAGTTCAGGGGTCAGTAGTAAGAGATGCAGAGTTCAGGGGTCAGTAGTAAGAGATGCAGAGTTCAGGGGTCAGTAGTAAGAGATGCAGAGTCAAGGATCAGTAGTAAGTGACACAGAGTTCAGGGGTCAGTAGTAAGAGATGCAGAGTTCAGGGGTCAGTAGTAAGTGACACAGAGTTCAGGGGTCAGTAGTAAGTGGCACAGAGTTCAGGGGTCGGTAGTAAGAGATGCAGAGTTCAGGGGTCAGTAGTAAGAGATGCAGAGTCAGGGATCAGTAGTAAGTGACGCAGAGTTCAGGCGTCAGTAGTAAGAGATGCAGAGTTCAGACGTCAGTAGTAAGAGATGCAGAGTTCAGGGATCAGTAGTAAGAGATGCAGAGTTCAGGGGTCAGTAGTAAGTGACGCAGAGTTCAGGGGTCAGTAGTAAGTGACGCAGAGTTCAGGGGTCAGTAGTAAGTGACGCAGAGTTCAGGGGTCAGTAGTAAGTGACACAGAGTTCAGGGATCAGTAGTAAGTGACACAGAGTTCAGGGGTCAGTAGTAAGAGATGCAGAGTTCAAGGGTCAGTAGTAAGAGATGCAGAGTTCAGGGATCAGTAGTAAGAGATGCAGAGTTCAGGGGTAAGTAGTAAGTGACGTAGAGTTCAGGGGTCAGTAGTAAGTGATGCAGAGTTCAGGGGTAAGTAGTAAGTGACGCAGAGTTCAGAGGTCAGTAGTAAGTGATGCAGAGTTCAGGCGTCAGTAGTAAGAGATGCAGAGTTCAGAAGTCAATAGTAAGCGATACAGAGTTCAGGGGTCAGTAGTCAGTGAAGCAGAGTTCAGGGATCAGTAGTAAGTAACACAGAGTGCAGACTTCAGTAGTAAGTGACCCTCTGTCTCACAATATTGCAAACAGCCCTCCCTTGCACAACTTACCACTATTCTCCCTGGACTAATGATTCTTCTTCTGTCCTCCTCTTTTCCCATGGTCTGTTAGGCAGGGCTAATGTCTGGCCATAGCAGTGGCCAATCACAGTCCTGCTCTCCCAGGAAATGGGCCCCCACCCCTAGCATTAAATTGGCATACGCATACACAAACACTGGATGGGTTATCTTACAGTCCTACCGCTGTGTGTGACGAGTATGGCTTCAGCAAAGACACAGAACCGAAGAGTGTTTGCCCAAACTTGTTGTGTTTTGTGTGAGAGCACAGTGGGCCCCAACCCTCTAGGGGCCAGGTGCTTGGCACTCATTGCACCCAAGGAGGAAATGCCACTGATGACAAGTTCCTTCATTTACAGTATAACTGCAGATTTATGATTTGTGGAGTATAATTCTCTTGATAATTGTTTCAATTTGTGTTTGTACTTCTTAGCTGGACAAGTTGGGTTGTGCCAAGTTAATCATGAAGTCCTATAATTTTTACCTTCAACACCCAACATACACCATGCTAATGTCTATACAGGGAAAGGTTACCGTGACGGAAGAGGGGACAGGTGAGTCATGGAAAACCATAATAGGAAATTAAAATTAAAAAAAAAAACACTTGCCTTATTTGAAAAAATTACATGTATCTTCATATTGTTTCTATTTAGGAATAGAATTCTCTGCAAGTGGAGAATCCAGAATCACAACCATGAACCATTTACTAGCGTTTCCTAATGCCAAGAAAACGTACAAGCCTGGGATTCCGTATTCTGGAACAGTTACGTTTTGGATTTATTTTGATTAACTAACTACATGGAATGTCTGGATATAATAATCTGTGTGGTTCCCCCAATGAACGCACCTAATTTGATACATTTGGTCTTAGCATTAGGGGTCTGGTGTTGCTAGTTTTTTTTTTGCAAGGCTCCCAGCAAGGAAAACTGAAGTGCATAGGGTGGTGGCCCAGTGTTTCACTAAGAACATATCAACTACACTAAAGCATCCCTCAAACGTTAGGCGTGTGCAGGGGGTGTGCCTGGGCACACCCTAATCAACCTGTGCGCCAGGGCCAATGATAAGATGGTTTAGCCTGCCCTCCTGTACCAAACATGTGTCCTCATATGTGTTTCTAACTGTAGGGGGTTTAGGGGTTAGGGTTAGGGTTGGGGTTGGGGTTAGGGTTAGGGTTAGAGGGTTAGAGTTAGGGATGGGGTTGGGGTTAGGGTTAGAGGGTTTGGGTTAGGGTTGGGGTTGGGTTTAGGGTTAGAGGGTTAGGGTTAGGGTTGGGGTTGAGGTTAGGGTTAGAGGGTTAGGGTTGGGGTTGGGGTTAGAGGGTTAGGGTTAGGGTTTAGGGCAGGGGTGCCCAACCTTTTGAAGATCGAGGGCCACTTAAGCAACTTGGTAACCAGTCGGGGGCCACAATGAGCGTAGCGGGTGGATGACAGGTCACGGCTACTCTATAGGCCCTCTGATCCGCCCAGATGAAAGGGGAGGAATTCGGATTGGAGGTAGGTGGGCGTAAACGGACATCTGGCGCTCTATAGAGGTGAATTGAGGGCCCCATTTGGTCGGGCTGATCGTGTGAAAATGGCTTAAGACTGCTTTCACACTGATGTTCTGTGGTTTACCCACACCCCGGGTGCAGCGTAGTGCACCTGTGTCTATCCTGGGGGTTAGCTGAACTTTGCCATAGACTCCGCCTGTGTAAAAGCTGGTGCTGTAGAGGAAGCATCAGCTTATGGGGTTCTGCTCCACAGCCGCTTTCTTCCTCTACCACCAGATTCATTCACCACACTGATGCTGTGATATGGTGGGTCAGCAACCTGTGATCTGGGCCTGCCAACCCACCATTCCAGAGCAGGAGGTCGCGGCCCACATCAGAGGGCTCCGCGGGCCACTGGTTGACCACCCCTGGTTTAGGGGTTAGGAGTTAGGGTTAGGGTTAAGGTTAGATACCAGATACCCGTCCTCTTGTTCCTGCCGGCTTCTCCTTGTCTCCCTCCTTCTGCTCTGCAGGGGGGTCAGCTTTAGCATCTGTACCTCCATCCTGTCCTCTTTCTCAGTCTTAAATATAGGAAATTGGGGGTCTGTTAGAACCCTGATATTTGACCAAAGCCCCTCCAAAATGGCAGTTAAAAAAAATTTAAAAAATAATAATAATCAAAAATAAAATAAAAATAAAATAAAAATAAAATAAAAAATTATTGAAAACAAAATTAAGGGCTCGTTTACATGTGGTTTTCTGCAAAGCATATAATCGCAGCTGTGACATGTGTACACCCCTAGCCACTGCCTCTGTTGCTCTGTGTTTGAGCATTTGGGTGCACACACTAATGGAATAGGATGCACAGACCTATGCCTCAAACACTTATGCCTCAAACACACGACCGGTTTTCCCGTCGGGTAAACTGCCATGAGAGCTTTTGGCCGGGAAAACCGGCCGTGTGTATGCTCCATTGCTGTTTTCCCTATGACGAAACTGCCGGAAAAAAAAAAAGAGAACCAGCTTTCTTTTTTCCCGCCGGGATTCCCGGCAGACTTTTTCCCGTCTGGAAAACCGGTCGTGTGTATGCTTTTCCAAGGGGAAAAAAAAACATGCATGCTCAGAATCAAGTATGAGATGGGAGCGCTCGTTCTGGTAAAACTAGCGTTTGTAATGGAGATAGCACATTCGTCACGCTGTAACAGACTGAAAAGCAGAAGGCTGACTAACACGAGGATCAGCAAAAGCAGCCCAAAGGGTGGAGCCGTTTGAATGTAACTTCCCCTTTATAGTCCCATCGTGCGTGTTGTATGACACCGCGCTTTGGACCGGCGGTGTTTGGCCTGAACGTGTGTATGCAAGGCAGTCTGGAAAAAAAAAATTTTTTTTTCTGCCGAGAAAAACGGTCGTGTGTACGAGGCATCAGCCTTCCGATTCCTGAACTGTTCAGTCTCTAAAATTCTAATATTTATAAATTCTTAAGAAGCAATTAGCAAGCTTTAAAACTAAAAATATTCACCTCAGAGGCTGTGGATAATGGGGTTAATTTACTAAAATAGGCTGTGCGCTTTGCAAAGTGCAGTTGCTCCAGAGCTTAGTAAATGAGGTAAAGCTTCACTTTGCAAAGAATACCCAATCACGTGCAAAGAAAAGTATAAAAACATGCATTTTTGCTTGCACGCAATTGGATGATGGAAGTCAGCAGAGCTTCTGCTCATTTACTAAGCTCTGGAGCAACTGCTCTTGCAGAGTGCACAGTCTATTTGCTTTTAGTAAATTAACCCCACTGTGTGGCAATTCACCCTCACAATACAGTAAAGTTGATTATGTTGGTTCTCAGAACTCTGCTCCCCCCATTCCCAGAGCTCCTACCCTACATTTACGCAGTGGCAGTGCGTCTATTATGGGTGCCCCCTCTGTCACGCAACCCCCCTCTATGAATAATGGATAGATTCATGCATAGCATGAATCTATCCATGGCTGCCCCTATCACCCCCTATTCGGGTGCTCGGCCCCTTTTCGGATGCCGGGCACCTAAATTCCAGTGGTGGGGTGTTTTTTTTTAAGCACCTGATTAGATCCGTAGGCTCTAATAGGCTTCAAAAAAGGTGTACTGCAAGCGCAAAGCACAGTCCACCCAGATGTGTTAACAAAGCAAATTAATATTTTCTTTTCTAACACTGAACATCCTCTCTGCCAATCAGGGAGCGCAGGTCTAATATCCATCACCTGATTGGCTGAAGGTACAGGTGCCCCTATTGGAAGTATAGCAGAACGAGAAGAGACGCATGGAGGACACAGGAGCTGTCCCACACAGCTCGCCGCCTTCACCCGCTGCCTGATTCGCCACTAAGATGGGGTATGTTTCGGGCAGACTGCAGGCAGGTGGGGACCACAGTGGTGGCATTTATTGGGCGCAGTGGCAGCATTTGATGGGCACAAGTGGCTCCATATGATGGGCACAAGTGGCGGAATTTGATGGGCACAAGTGGCTGCATATAATGGGCATAATGGCTGCAATTGATGGCACAGTGGCTGCATTTGATGGGGCACAGTGGCTGTATTTTAAAGTTTGTGCCCCCCCCAAAAATTTTGAGCACCAGCCGCCATTGCATTCGATACTAGAAGGCTGTCAGATCACAACTTGGAGGAGCTGAGATAAGTCGCTGACATGAAAGCACTTTTTGTTGCAAACTTTGAGGATTACTTGCCTACAGCTACAAAGGTCAGTGAGGGCTTGTCTTTAAAGTGGAGGTTCACCCAAAAAACAAGTATATAACATTACATTCTTTATACCTCAAACATGTACAGTATGATGTTTTTTTTTGGGGGGGGTGTACATATGGTATTATGGCTATTTTTCACCTGAGTTCCGGGTACTAGCTCCCGCGGGAGTAGGCGTTCCTATGCAGTGGCGCAATGTCCTCTGGGACTTTGCCCAGATGATTGACGTGCCTGACAAAAACTTCCCCCAAGCGGATAAGGCGCGTCACGAGTTTTCGAAACTAGCCGAACTGCGAGTCAGCGCTATACGGCGCTATACAGCGCCTGCGCACTGACTAGGAGCTGTGTAGAGCTGACTGCGCAGGCGCCGTATAGAGCCGACTCGCAGTTCGGCTAGTTACGGAAACTCGTGACGCGCCTTATCCGCCGGGGGAAGTTTTTGTGTACTGTTTTTTTCTATGTAACACACCTCCCAACTTTTTGAGAAGGGAATGAGGGACACCTATCAGCAAAAGTATGCAGGCAGAGGACACACCCCTTGCAACGCCCCCTTAAAGGAGAATTGTACAAAAAACAAGATTGGTTAAACACACAAGTGCTTTTTTTACCACTACTATTCCTTTATATTGGATTTGAGAATTTACAAATGCAGCAATTTAGAAATCAGATGAAAGGTTTAGCGCTGGAAAACACATTTTGATAGATAAAAAGTGAATTTTATATACAACTATATAGATCAGACCAAAATGGGGACAAATGAGGAGGAAAGAGGGACAGAGGGACATTCCTCCAAATCAGGGACAGTTGGAAGCTATGATGTAATATCTCTCCAATATGCAAATAGTGAAACAAATATTGAAACATAAAATATAAACTACAGGGTTCAAAAAGGATCTAAACTTTGAAAAGTACGTTAGTGGGCTATGGTATTATTTGTTTAGTTTGCTGCATGGGATTTTGATAACTCTCCCATTACTCTTTTGCACCCAATCTTTGATCCTATCACTGCCTCATGATGAATGTAAAGTCATGCAAACCATGAACGAGTGTTACAGCAATACCCAGTGCATCGAACATCGCTTAGCCATCAGATTTGTCTGCCTTTGGTTACCCTTAGTGAGCCATAAAACATTTCCATGCTACTAACTTTGATGGAAAATTTATAATCGATAAATTATGTGTTGCTTCAGGTAGAAGTACTCAATGAACAGAGAATCCCGGTTCCTGCCCAGAAAGTTTACCTTACCTGCCGAGATGGAAATACGACCTCCAAACACACTCTGATAACAGATGGCAATGGACATGCTGCTTTTAAGCTGAACAATACCAAAAACTGGGTGGACAACGTACACTTAACAGTGAGTACAAAAGCTAATTACAAGCACTGTTTTCAATGATGAACATTGTGTTTTATTATTTACTATTATTCATATTATTTACTCTAGTCTAGAGCAGTGGTTCTCAACCCTGTCCTTAAGTACCCCCAATAGGCCATGTTCTGGGAGTTTCTTGTAGATAAAATAGCTGTCCAAAATACCAAGCCATTGACTCTGATTTAAAGCACCTGTGCACGATAAAGGAAAACCTGCAAACATGGCCTGTTGGGGGTACTTGAGGACAGGGTTGAGAACCACTGGTTAAGGTCGGGTTCACACTACTACACTACTTTCATCCTACTTTGCTCTGCTACATTGGTCCTACATTTATCCTACATTGGTCCTACATCCATCCTACTTTCATGAACAGGATACTACTTTGGTCCGACTTCAATGATATTCAATGGGCCTGAAGTAGGATCAATGTAGGACCAAAAGTAGTACAGGGAGCATTTTCAAAGTCGGACCGACTTGTGTAGGACGCTACAAGACGCTCTCATAGGGAAACATTGAACACAGAGCAAAGTAGGATGAAAGTAGTGTAGTAGTGTGAACCCAGCCTCAGAGGATACATTATTCCTTGCACTTACATTCTTTAACCACTTAAGCCCCGGACCATATTGCTGGTCAAAGACCAGAGCACTTTTTGCGATTCGGCACTGTGTCGCTTTAACTGACAATTGCGCGGTCGTGCGACGTGGCTCCCAAACAAAATTGGCTTCCTTTTTTTTCCCACAAATAGAGATTTCTTTTGGTGGTATTTGATCACCTCCTGCGGTTTTTAGTTTTTGCGCTATAAACAAAAATAGAGCGACAATTTTGAAAATAAATAATATTTTTTACTTTTTACCATAATAAATATCCCCCAAAAATATATAAAAAAAAAAAACTTTTTTCCTTAGTTTAGGCCGATACATATTCTTCTACATATTTTTCATTAAAAAAAATAGCAATAAGCGTTTATTGATTGGTTTGCGCAAAAGTTATAGCGTTTTTTCAAAATAGGGGGTAGTTTTATGTCATTTTTATTAATATTTTTTTTTTTTCTAGTAATGGCGGCGATCAGCAATTTTTTTTTCGGTACTGCGACATTATGGCGGATACTTCGGACACTTTTGAAACATTTTTGGGACTATTGTCATTTTTATAGCGACCAGTGCTATAAAAATGCATTGATTACTAGAAAAATGCCACTGGCAGGGAAGGGGTTAACACTAGGGGGCGGGGAAGGGGTTAAGTATGTTCCCTGGGTGTGTTCTAACTGTAGGGGGGGTGGACTCACTAGGGGAAATGACTGTTCGCTGTTCATACATTGTATGGACAGATGGTCAGGCATTTCTCCCATGACAGGACCAGGAGCTGTGTGTTCTCGCTCTGTAACGAGCAATCGCGGGTGCCCGGCGGTGATCGCGACTGTCAGAATTCCGTTCAAGCTGTCTTCCATCCCTTGTAGTCCAAGGGAGGGGGCGAGCACGACACTCCACACCAGGGAGAAAGCCTTGCATTATTGCATGTAGTTACAGACAGAAGAACAGAAAGTGAGGATTTCTCAGAGAAAATAAAGACATTTAAAAGCAAAATGGAAGGATGAGGTAAGTGAAGGAGGACTGCACTAAGGTAAAGGAAGCTATTTAGGAAAAAAAATTGTACCTTTACATCCCCTTTAAGTTCCTCTATCTTCGAGATCAGGGTCATCTGGCATGTAGAAATAGCATTGAAAACCTTGGTAGTAATATTTGCAGCCTGGCCGGACGCTGGAGAGGGTTGGCCCACCATCTTCCAAAGCCTTGTGTTTGTCTTGTTGGCTTATGCCGCGTACACACAATAGGAATTTCCTATGGGCTAAAATCTGATGGAATGTTCTGTCAGAATTCCTTTCAAGCTGTCTTCCATCAGTCTTGCATACACACTGTGGGCCAGATTCACAGAAGAAATACGCCGGTGTATCTACTGATACGTCGGCGTATTTTCAAATTTGCTGCGTCGTATCTTTAGTTTGAATCCTCAAACCAAGATACGACAGATTTTGGCTTCGATCCGACAGGCGTACGGCTTCGTACGCCTTCGGATCGTAGGTGTAATACTTCGGCGCCCGCTGGGTGGAGTTTGCGTCGTTTTCCGCATCGGGTATGCTAATTAGCTGTTTACGGCGATCCATGAAGGTACGCGCGTTCGTCGCATTCTCTTACATCGTCGCTAGTCGGCTTTTCCCGGCGTATAGTTACGGCTGCTATTTAGGTGGGGTAAAAATAGACAGGCCATGTTAAAGTATGGCCGTCGGTCCCGCGTCAAAATTAGAATTTTTTTTTTGTTTGCGTAAGTCTTCCGGGAATAGGAAAGGACGTAACGCACGTCGCCGTTCAAAAAATTACGTCGGTGCGACGTCATTTCGCGCAAAGCACGGCGGGAAATTTCAAAACAGAGCATGCGCAGTACGTTCGGCGTGGGAACGCGCCTAATTTAAATGATACGCGCCCCATTTGAATTAGGCGGGCTTGCGCCAGACGGATTTACGCTACGCCGCCGCAAGTTTACAGGCAAGGTTTACAGGCAAGTGCTTTGTGAATCAAGCACTTGCCCGTAAAACTTGCGGCGGTGTAACGTAAATGAGATACGTTACGCCGCCGCGCAGCTACGGGAATCTGGCCCTGTCAGACTAAATTCCGACTGTCCAAAATGCGGTGACATAAAACACTACGATGAGCCGAGAAAAATTAAGTTCAACGCTTTCCGAGCAAGCGTCGACTTGATTCTGATCATGTGTGGGTTTTTTTCTCCGTCGGAGTTCCACACAGACGAGCGGAATTTCCCATAGGATTTTTTTCCATCAGAAAAAAAAAATCCAATGGGGCTCACACACGATAGGAATTTCTGATGAAAAAATTCCATCAGACTTTTTTCATCAAAAATTCCTATCGTGTGTACAAAGCATTAGATATCAAGTCCAGGGCACTTTCAGAAGGATATATCACAACTCGAAGGAGCAGTGGTGTATTTAGGTTTTGTGCCGCCCTAGGCCTGACTAAACTCCTGCACCCCCTAATTTAAATATGACCCACCCCTTCCTGTCAAGGCCACACCCATTGCTGTTTAAGGCCCGCCCTGAAAATTTCGAGTGGGGACACTAGTTCTGAGGGTCTGGGGGGCAATAGATTTCCTTAATTTGCATAGATTTCCTCTCACTTCCTGTTTGGCTATGAGACAGGAAGTGAAGGAAAATGTCTGCAATGGGATGGTAAAAAATAACCTGACAGGGGCTATAACCCTCCCTTACTCTATCCAAAATGAAAAATAAAAGTGTTGCCTATAGTTCTACTTAAAGGACACATTTTTGATAATTTTATGGAGAGGATATATAACCATGCCAATGGTGTAGCAGAAAACATATAGCACAGTGAGGAATGCCGACCGCCCGCATACCGGAAGCAGTGCAGCTGCTTTATGGGGGCACTAGACTAATTTGCCTCTCAGCCCAGTCTGCACCATAAAGTGTAGCACAAGCCGGCAGGGACTCTTTCTGTGCTGCCCCCCTACAAAGTGCCGCCCTAGGCCTGGGCCTTGTTGGTCTAGGCCAGGATACAGCACTGCGAAGGAGTAGTATGCTCAAGCCAGTGGTAAAAGGCAGGATTGTGGGTAAAAGGCAAGGGCAGGATACATAGAAGGATATTTGTTGAGACACATGCTTCCTACTCCATGTCTCCCACACTCTAACATTTTAACCACTTCCGGACCGCCGCAAGTACATTTACGTTGGCAGAATGGCACGGACAGGCACATCAATGTACATGTACGTGCCTGCCTAGACGTGGGTCGGGGGTCCGATCGGGACCCCCCCCCGTACATGCGCAGTTCCCGTGGCTTCAGGAGCGATCCGGGACGAGGGCGCGGCTATTCGTTTCTAGCCGCCCCCTCGCGATCGCTCCCCGGAGCTGAAGAACGGGGAGAGCCGTATGTAAACACGGCTTCCCCGTGCTTCACTGTGGCGGCTGCATCGATCGAGTGATTCCTTTTATAGGGAGACTCGATCAATGACGTCAGACCTACAGCCACACCCCCCTACAGTTGTAAACACGCACTAGGTGAACCCTAACTCCTACAGCGCCCCCTGTGGTTAACTCCCAAACTGCAACTGTCATTTTCACAATAAACAATGCATTTTAAATGCATTTTTTGCTGTGAAAATTACAATGGTCCCAAAAATGTGTCAACATTGTCCGAAGTGTCCGCCATAATGTCGCAGTCACGAAAAAAATCGCTGATCATCGCCATTAGTAGTAACAAAAAAAAAACTATCCCCTATTTTGTAAACGCTATAAATATTGCGCAAACCAATCGATAAACGCTTATTGCGATTTTTTTTACCAAAAATAGGTAGAAGAATACGTATCGGCCTAAACTGAGGAAAAAAAATGTTATATATGTTTTTGGGGGATATTTATTATAGCAAAAAGTAAAAAATATTGCATTTTTTTCAAAATTGTCGCTCTATTTTTGTTTATAGCGCAAAAAATTAAAACCGCAGAGGTGATCAAATACGACCAAAAGAAAGCTCTATTTGTGGGGAAAAAAGGACGCCAATTTTGTTTGGGAGCCACGTCGCACGACCGCGCAATTGTCTGTTAAAGCAATGCAGTGCCGAATTTTAAAAACCCCTTGGGTCATTTAGCAGCATATTGGTCCGGTCCTTAAGTGGTTAAAGATGATAAAGCTTTAATATGAGAAACAGCCCATGCATTTTGTATTTTTGTGCTACGAATAATGTTTATTTACTGCAGGCATCAACCGTGGAAGAAAGTATCCCGTACTTCCCAGACTTAAATACCCCACAGGATTTTAATGGGCACTTGACCCTCTTGCCCCTGTATTCTGACAGCAAGAGTTACCTCAGCCTACAGCCTGCGGGGAACATTCTGTCATGTGATCCAGAAGAGGAAGTCTATGTGGAATACATCATCAGACACACAGCACTGGAGGAGAAGACAAGTCCCTTGCTCCTACATTACCTGGTGAGTTTAACTTACACCCGGGGGTTGTAAACAGAGGTTTTTGTGCTTTTCCGCCATGCAACCCAATGGGAGTACAACATAAGTCAGAAGAAATTCAAGAAAATCTTTAAAAAAGCTGAATGTCCCTATAAACATTGTGCGCTTATCTGTATACACAAGCCCTAAAAGATATTAGTAGGAATGAGCAAAATTTTCATTGCCCCAAAATGTCTGCAAAAATCTGATTTAGGTTGAAATTTTGCCACGTCTATGAGGAAGGTGAAATGAAGGTATTTTTAGTGTTTATCACTTAAGACCCGGACCTTTATGCAGGTAAAGGACCTGGGCAGTTTTTGCGATTCGGCACTGCCTCGTTTTAACTGACAATTGCGCGGTCGTGCGACGTGGCTCCCAAACAAAATTGTCGTCCTTTTTTTTCGCACAAATCGAGCTTTATTTTGGTGGTATTTGATCACCTCTGCGGTTTTTAGTTTTTGCGCTATAAACAAAAATAGAGCGACAATTTTGAAAAAAAATCAATATTTTTTCCTTTTTCTATAATAAATACCCCCCAAAAAGATATATAAAAAAAATTTTCCTCAGTTTAGGCCGATACGTATTCTTCTACCTATTTTTGGTAAATAAAAATCGCAATAAGCGTTTATCGATTGGTTTGCGCTAAATTTATAGCATTTACAAAATAGGGGATAGTTTTATTGCATTTTTCTCAAAACAATTTTTTTTACTACTAATGGCGGCGATCAGCGATTTTTTTCGTGACTGCGACATTATGGAGGACACATTGGACAATTTTGACACATTTTTGGGACCATTGTCATTTTAACAGCAAAAAATGCTATAAAAATGCATTGTTTACTGTGAAAATGACAGTGTAGTTTAGGAGTTAATCACTAGGGGGCACTGTAGGGGTCATATGTTTTTCTAACTGTAGGGGGGCGGGGCTGGACGTGTGACGTCATTGATCGCGTTTCCCTATATTAGGGAACACACGATCAATGAAGCTGCCGCTGTTAAGAACGGGAAAGCTGTGTTTACACTCATCTCTCCCCGTTCTTAAGCTCCGGGGACCGATCGTGGGACTCCAGCGACGATCGAGTCCACGGGGCCCGGGGCCGCGGTCACGGAGCTTCGGACAGGGTCACGGGCGTGTGCCGCGGGCGTGAGCCCGCGACCCACGGCTGGGCACTTAAAGAGGACGTACGTGCTTGTGCCCAGCCGTGCCATTCTGCCAACGTATATCTGCAGGAGGCGGTCCTTAAGTGGTTAAAAACCACTTGCCGACCAGCCACCATCATTATACTGCGTCAGGTCGGCACGATCCTGCGAGCCGTCATAGCTGTACATCGCTCCTTTAAACGGGAAAGCAGGCGCGGCCTGCTGCACAACGGGGGTGCTGATGCTTGTGGCCACCGGTCGCAATGACCGCAGGTCACGCGAGATTGCGGGCACTTGAAGCAGATCAGGGATGTGTGTGTGTGTGTAAACACACACATCCCAGTTCTGTGAGGAGAGGCAAATCCTGAGTTCCTACAAGCTGGGAACCATGATCTGTCATCTCCTATAGTCAGTCCCCTCCCCCCACAGTTAGAACACACACTAGGGAACACAGTTAACCTCTTAATCGTCCCCTAGTGTTAACCCCTTCCCTGACAGTGACATTTACACAGTAATCAGTGCATTATTACTCATGGCTTTATTGGAAGTCTTGAAAATATTTGTTGTGAGCACTGTAAATGTAATGACTCTGCGACAGTGTTGAATTGTAAATGTGTTAACTTGCTGCACATTTTCACTGGAAAGTTGTATACTTGCAGAGCACTTGAAGCACAAGTTCCAGTTGACACTTTCCAATTTGTAGCAAATTTGCATGGCGAGTCTCTAGCAAGAGCAAAGCTGCAGTGTTGAGTCTACAGCAAGAGCTCTGCAAGTCTACAGCATGAACAATTCAGCCGCAGTGACCCCTGTGGTGGGATGACTATTGCACAACATAACTGAACCAGAACTTGCAGCAGACTTGCAGAATGTTTGCAAAGAAAGTTGATCTGGAGTCATAAAATGCGGACTTGCTGCAATTGTGCAACAAACTTGTGAAGCCCGGCAAGTCTAACAGCAGCTTAGCAAGTCATTTTTTGAAACTTGCAGCTCAATTGTTTGCTATCTGGGTAATTGCATGTTTATAAATCATCAGTATTGCTTTAATGTTTTCACAATTGGAAATATTTGTTATGTTTGGTTTTCTATAGGTCACTTCTAAGAGCACCATACTGAACTCTGGTTCTCAGGATATACCCTTGAGCGGGCCTAATAAAGGTGAGAGAATATAGTTTTGTAGCTGATCAGCATTTGATTAGCCCTAATAATTCCTTGGCAAAACCAGAATGGCGCAAAAGAGGGTACCGAAACACACTGATATAACAACTAAAAGTCTATAAAGTTCAGGGAGTGTACGTATGCAACACTAGTGGCCGCTCACTTGAGAGCGAAGCAATCTCTGGAAGAACAATGGGTGAAAAACAAGGTGCACCGTAAACTGCAGCAGAAGATGCAACAAATTGTATATTTAATTAAAATCAGCCAAATGGCTTCTCACACTAATATAAAGATCAATAGGCACATAACAGTATAATACTGTGATCACATACCCCTGATGCTGTAGCTCTGAGCCCAGCATTTGAGAGTTTACCCCTGTGATGGTGGAGGTGAGAAGTAATGACTAGGCCTCACTTTTCAACATGCTGGAAGTACTTAGCAATTTCCTGGGAGTATTCCAGTCAGGCTTCATAAGGTATGTAAATGGAGGTGAGAAGTAATGACTAGGCCTCACTTTTTAACGTGCTGGAAGTACTTAGCAATTTCCTGGGAGTATTCCAGTCAGGCTTCATAAGGTATGTAAATGGAGGTGAGAAGTAATGACTAGGCCTCACTTTTCAACATGCTGGAAGTACTTAGCAATTTCCTGGGAGTATTTCAGTCAGGCTTCATAAGGTGTGTAAATGGAGGTGAGAAGTGATGACTATGCCTCACTTTTCAACGTGCTGGAAGTACTTAGCAATTTCCTGGGAGTATTTCAGTCAGGCTTCATAAGGTGTGTAAATGGAGGTGAGAAGTGATGACTAGGCCTCACTTTTTAACGTGCTGGAAGTACTTAGCAATTTCCTGGGAGTATTCCAGTCAGGCTTCATAAGGTATGTAAATGGAGGTGAGAAGTGATGACTAGGCCTCACTTTTCAACGTGCTGGAAGTACTTAGCAATTTCCTGGGAGTATTTCAGTCAGGCTTCATAAGGTGTGTAAATGGATGTGAGAAGTGATGACTAGGCCTCACTTTTCAATGTGCTGGAAGTACTTAGCAATTTCCTGGGAGTATTTCAGTCAGGCTTCATAAGGTGTGTAAATGGAGGTGAGAAGTGATGACTAGGCCTCACTTTTTAACGTGCTGGAAGTACTTAGCAATTTCCTGCGAGTATTCCAGTCAGGCTTCATAAGGTATGTAAATGGAGGTGAGAAGTAATGACTAGGCCTCACTTTTCAACATGCTGGAAGTACTTAGCAATTTCCTGGGAGTATTTCAGTCAGGCTTCATAAGGTGTGTAAATGGAGGTGAGAAGTGATGACTAGGCCTCACTTTTCAACATGCTGGAAGTACTTAGCAATTTCCTGGGAGTATTTCAGCCAGGCTTCATAAGGTATGTAAATGGAGGTGAGAAGTAATAAATAGGCCTCACTTTTTAACGTGCTGGAAGTACTTAGCAATTTCCTGGGAGTATTCCAGTCAGGCTTCATAAGGTATGTAAATGGAGGTGAGAAGTAATGACTAGGCCTCACTTTTCAACATGCTGGAAGTACTTAGCAATTTCCTGGGAGTATTTCAGTCAGGCTTCATAAGGTGTGTAAATGGAGGTGAGAAGTGATGACTAGGCCTCACTTTTCAACGTGCTGGAAGTACTTAGCAATTTCCTGGGAGTATTTCAGTCAGGCTTCATAAGGTGTGTAAATGGAGGTGAGAAGTGATGACTAGGCCTCACTTTTTAACGTGCTGGAAGTACTTAGCAATTTCCTGGGAGTATTCCAGTCAGGCTTCATAAGGTATGTAAATGGAGGTGAGAAGTGATGACTAGGCCTCACTTTTCAACGTGCTGGAAGTACTTAGCAATTTCCTGGGAGTATTTCAGTCAGGCTTCATAAGGTATGTAAATGGAGGTGAGAAGTGATGACTAGGCCTCACTTTTCCACGTGCTGGAAGTACTTAGCAATTTCCTGGGAGAATTCCAGTCAGGCTTCATAAGGTATGTAAATGGAGGTGAGAAGTGATGACTAGTCCTCACTTTTCAACGTGCTGGAAGTACTTAGCAATTTCCTGGGAGTATTCCAGTCAGGCTTCATAAGGTGTGTAAATGGAGGTGAGAAGTGATGACTAGGCCTCACTTTTCAACGTGCTGGAAGTACTTAGCAATTTCCTGGGAGTATTCCAGTCAGGCTTCATAAGGTATGTAAATGGAGGTGAGAAGTGATGACTAGGCCTCAATTTTCCACGTGCTAGAAGTACTTAGCAATTTCCTGGGAGTATTCCATTCAGGGTTTATAAGGTATGTAAATGGCCTACACCTATAGCAAGGGCTTTGTTCAACTTTAGTCAGAGCTGCACAGTTTGTTTTTATCTACAGATGCCACCTTATCTGCATAGACAGTTTTGTGGAAAAGGTGAACTATCCTTTTAACTGCTTGCCGACCAGCCGCCGTCATTATACTGCGCCAGGTTGGCACGGCTGTGCAAACCGCCATAGGTGTACGTCGACCACTTTTAGATCTATAGGGGGCGCCCGACGTGGGAGCTGCGCACGTGCCCATGGCTCTACGCTGGAGCTGATGAGCGTCGCCGTGATGTCCGCCAGCCACCCGCTAGCGCTCCTCAGAGAGCCAAAACGGGATCTGTCAATGTAAACAGACAGATCCCTATACTGTCAGAGAAGTAGAAAGAGATCTGCCGTTCCTAGTGATCAGGAATAGCGATCTCCCTGTACTCCCAGTCAGTCTCCTCCCCCCACAGTTAGAATCACCTCCATAGGGAACAATTAACCCCTTATTCGTTCCCTAGTGTTAACTCCTTCCCTTCCAGTGACATTTATACAATAATGAGTGGCTATTTATAGCACTGATCACTGTATAAATGTCAATGGTCCCAAAAAGTGTCCGATGTGTCCGCCGCAATGTCGCAGTCCAGCTAGAAATCGCTGACCACCGCCATTACTAGTAAAAAAAATAATAATAATAAAAATATTATAAATCTATTCCCTATTTTGTAGACTCTATAACTTTTGCACAAAGCAATCAATATACGGTTATTTTTTTCTCCTCGTCATGAGGTTTTTTTATGCTATAAACATGCCATGGCTTGGATTTATGTTCTCTAGTTATAACAAAACCTCTAATGAGATAAGAGGGTTAGTTATAAAACATACAGATATATTATTTACATGTGCCATGTAAGTGTTGGTTCAAACTACAGCAACTTGGAATTCGACTTGTGTTGCCCCAAGAGAAATTCCATTGAAGTGAATGAGAGCCGTCTTAATGTACACGACTGAAGTCGCTCCGACTTCAGAAAAGGTTCCTGTACTACTTCAAGACGACTTCTAGGCAACTTGTACCCATAGATTTCAATGGAAGTTGCCTCCAAAGTCAGATCACATCTTAACTGAAGCAACTTTACAGGAAAAGAAAATAGTTTTCTCAGGCAAACACCTCCCTCCCACAGAGCTGATTATTCTGTGATTGGCCACAGCCAAAGTCGCCTGTCCTGGAAGTAACTTTAAAGCCTCGTACACACGATCAGTCCATCCGATGAAAACGGTCTGAAGGACCATTGTCTTAGGTTAACCGATGAAGCTGACTAATGGTCCGTCACGCGTACACATCATAGGTGACGTAAAACACAACAACGTGCTGAAAAAAATGAAGTTCAATGCTTCCAAGCATGCGTCGACTTGATTCTGAGCATGCGCAGGTTTTTAACCAATGGTTTTGCATACTAACGATCGGTTTTGACCTATCGGTTATCAAGCCATCGGTTAAATTTGAAAGCAAGTTTGCATTTTTTTTACCGAAGGTTAAATAACCTATGGGGCCCACACACGATCGGTTTTGACCGATGAAAACGGTTCGTCAGACCATTCTCATCAGTTTAACCGATCGTGTGTACGCAGCCTAAGTCGCGTTGTAAGTTGCTCCAAGTCGAGCTGAAGTTGCGCTGAAGTCACCTTGCAAAGTCGCGCAGTCGGGTTGCCCCTGTGTGAACCGGTAAAAATGTTTATTATCAAGAGTGTGCCACATTCCCCTCCCTCTCTCTCTGGTGGTGTTTTTTGTTATTTATTTTTTTGTTTCTGCTTGTTTTGTATTTCTTCTCTTGTATAATTCTAGATTTTCCTAGTAGGTGACGGAAAATATTGATTATATGAAGACAGGAGGCGAGTATCTTGCATTAATCTTTCCACTTTAATGCTCATAGCAGAAACATTTTTACATTAAACAAACTTGAAAAAACTACGTTTCCCATCAGTCCCAGCGTCTGTATAACCCCCGCCCTCTAAGGGACTGAGCCTATAACTAGGGCTGTGCTACTGTAAATCCTCCTCTTTCTGAAAGCGAATGCCCAACACCGGACAACTTCAAGGAAGAACTTCACCACGACTCTTCGACCAGCCGGTCAAACCTGCGTCGGCGTCAGCGTAGGCAAACTGGAGGTACTCATGTAGTCAACAGGACTCCAACCAGGGAAAACATGACCACGATTTCGTCCCAACGGGGAAACTCCGGAATCGCTTCAACAAGCGCCCACAAAATCTGGGATGATATTCAGTATCCTGAAAAGAGAAGATAAAAGAAACCGTAATAGGGTGGGTAGGGAGGGAAGATACTCGCCTCCTGTCTTCATATAATCAATATTTTCCGTCACCTACTAGGAAAATCTAGAATTATATATCAGACAGGAGGCTCATATCTTGCAAGTTCAAAGCTATACATATGCGAACCTCCTGCAATATCAACATATATATTATACATGCTAAATTCTCCCAAATCTCCTAAACATGGTGAAAGGAGCTCCACAAGTTAAGCAGTGAGAACAGATAAAGAGACATGATCTTCTGGTCTGAAATAGAATTGACGAAAGGTCGCCTCAGAAGACCAATCTGCCGCCAATAAGAGATCTGACAAAGATCCCCCTGACGTAACCACCTTAGTGGCCATAGCACCCCTGGTGGAGTGAGCGCCAAAAAGAGAAGTATCTATACCCGCTACTTCCATAACTGACCTTACCCACCTGGCTAGGGTTGCTGAAGATACCGGTCTGTGTGGATGCACAAAGGATATTAGCAACTGAGATGAATCTGGAGAACGAAGCGCTGAAGTGAAAGACTCGTACGTCTGAAGACAACGGACCACACAAAGTCGTGGGTACGTAGGAAAGAAAGGATAAAAAACTGTTTGTAGATTGGTTTTTGTCCTGCGGACCACTGAGAACCTGACCCCTTCTGGCGAAAATTGTCGCCTAGAAATGTCTAAAGCCCTGACGTCGGAAATACGTTTGATAGAAATCAAACATAATAGGGTGGTGAGCTTTAGGGATAGGTTCTTCAAGGTTAACAGATCATTGTCGTCCCATGAAGAAAACAATTGAAGTACTTTGGATACATCCCAAGTAGAATGGTATCGTGGACGAGGAGGGCGTTTGTATTTAACGCCGCGCAGTAAACGACACACAAGAGGGTGTTTGCCTATAGGGACCGCATCTACCGGACAATGGTAAGCCGATATAGCTGACCTATAGACGTTCAAGGAACTGTAAGACCTCCCCAGCTCGTAAAATTCCGCGAGGAAATTTACGACCGAGGACACAGGGGCATGAATGGGATCAACCTGTCGTTGATCACACCAACGGACCCATAACCCCCAGGCAGATCGATATGCCGATCTAGTCCCTGGGGCCCAGGCCAAGGCGAGAAGATCTCTAGCCGATTGAGAAAGGTCTGTATTTGCCTCTGGCAACCCGAGACCAACCAGGCAAGAAGTGGTAGTCTGTTCTCTGATAGCAAGGGGTGTGGACCTTTGGACGGGTTCGTCAAAAGATGAGTTGAGTGCGGGAGGAGTCTGGGGTAGTCGATCGACATGCCCAGGATCAGTGGGAACCACGGTTGCGTCGGCCACCAGGGGGTGATCAATGCCACCGTCGCGGATTGATTCATGATGTGTAGGAGAAGTCTGGTAATCAACGAGAAGGGGGGAAACGCGTAGTGTACCCCTGTCGGCCATATCTGGAGGAAAGCGTCCACCGCTGTTGCCTCCGGATCCGGCCTCCAACTGAAAAAGTGAATCAGTTGTCGGTTGAGCCTGGAAGCGAAAAGGTCTGTGTGAAACGGACCCCAGAGTTCCTGTATTGTCAGGAAAACCGATCTGTCTAACGTCCAATCGCTGGCGTCTGACAGATAACGGGAGTTCCAATCCACCACATAATTGGATACCCCTGGGATATATTCCGCCACTGGCAGAATGTCCTTGGAGAGACAGAAATTCCAGAAGTCGGATGCAATGTCCGCTAGTATCTTGGATTTTGCGCCTCCCAGGTGGTTGATGTACTGCACCGCCGCCACGTTGTCCATGCGTAAGAGAACGCAACATCTGGACCTCCGGGAGAGAAAACTCCTGACGGCAAAGAATGCCGCCAAGAGCTCCAGTGCATTGATGTGAAGAGATGACTCGTCTTCGGACCAAGACCCTCCTGTGGAGGCCTGTCCGCAACGGGCACCCCAGCCCTGTCGGCTCGCATCGGATTCCAGTATGACATCCGGTCGAGAGCTGAAAATGGTTTTGCCATTCCATTCTATGGCGTGCTGGAGCCACCATCGTAACTCCTTTTCTGATTCCGCACAAAGAGAGACTTTGTCCGAATAACCCAGACCCTGTCTCAAATGTAGTGTTTTGAGGCGTTGAAGAGCCCGGTAATGTAGGGGAGCCGGAAAAATAGCCTGGATAGAGGCTGATAACAGTCCGACTATGCGTGCAAGGGTTCTCAATGAAATCTGTCCCTTGCGCAAAACTGTCCTGATTTCTTTCCGAATCAGGGACAGTTTTGATTGTGGTAATCGTAAGACTGCCTGTCTGGTGTCTATTGTGAAACCTAAGAACTCCATCTCCTGAGCTGGAGCTAGTACGGACTTTTTGAGGTTGATAAGGAAACCTAGATTCTCTAACAGCGACACTGCCCACTGTTTGTGTAGCTCGGCCTGCGATTTCGAGTGGGCCATGATTAAGAGGTCGTCTAGATATATTATCAGACGCACCCCTCTGCATCGAAGAGCCGCCACCACGGGCTTCATCATTTTGGTGAAGCACCATGGGGCTGAGGAAAGGCCGAAGGGCAAACAGGTGAACTGCCACATACGGCCCCACCATAGGAACCTTAGAAAAATCTGGGAAGTCTGATGCATGGGAATCGTCAGGTAAGCGTCTTTCAGGTCTATTTTGACCAGCCAATCTCCTTGAGAGAGAAGGTCTCTTAGTAAATGAATGCCTTCCATCTTGAAGTGACGGTACGTCACGAATTGGTTCAACCCTTTTAAATTTATAATCGGCCGATACCCTCCGCCTTTCTTCTTTACTAAGAAAAGGCTGCTGACAAACCCGGGGGTTAAGGGGTCTACTTCCATCACGGCTTGTTTTGCCACCAGATCCTGAATCTCCTCGTCTATGAGACGAGTACTTTGTTCTGAAAACTGAATGGGGTGTGGAAGCGCCGACATGGTTGGGTGAGAAATGAAATCTATGTTGAAACCTATTACCGTCGATAATATCCAGGCGTCTGCCGTAATCGTGTGCCAGACGTGGATAAAATGCCTCAGTCTGCCCCCTATCGGAATGTGAGAGGAAAAATTCTGTGGAACACTTACCAGTGGATGGGCGTGATCTGGGGAAACCTCTGCCCCCGCGTCCTCTCCATGGGCGTCCTCTGGGAGGAAAGAATGGCGCTGGTTGTGCCAGTGGTAGAGCGTATTGCTGCTGCATGGGCGGATAAGGTTGAGCTGCTGCTCTAGGGTAGGCCCTGAAATAATTGTTTCGACCGGCAGATCGGCCTCTTCCTCTGCCGGCCCTGCCAAAAACCTTGGACCCCGAGCCTGATTTTTTCAAAGAAGTCTGAGCCTTGTCTAGACTGTTAAACAGGCCCACAAACCTGTTAATATTTTTCATCAGGTCTTCTCCAAAGAGGAGACCTTCTGCAGAAGGGCCTGGTTCCGATTCTGCCAAATGAGAAAGTTGTGGATCCAATTTCATAAGGATCGACCTGCGACGTTCTACGGCGCAGGCCGTATTGGCTGAGCCTAGTAGGCAAATAGCCCTTTGTGCCCAACCTCGAAGTTGGCCTAAGTCTACTGGGCCCTCAGTGGAAGCTGCCTGCTCCGAAAGGTTTAGGATCTTAGTTAAGGGGCCTAAAAGATCTAGGATGCGATCCTGTATTGATTTAAATGACCGTTCAATGCCTTTTTTGGCTTGTTTGCCAGATTTGGTCAAATATTTTAGCAGCACCGGGTCGATTTCAGGTGTGACTGCTACTTTCCTTGGGATAACGGGTCGTGGGCATTCTGCCCTTAGCTTGTTCCTATTGACCCTATCCAGACTTTTACGTGTCCAATGTTCTATGTACTGGGATACCTGTGGGAGAGGTGTCCAGTCTCCGGATCTAGGGTGAGAAATGCCCTCCGGGTTGAAAAAGGGTTCGCCTAGCGAGTCCAAAATTGTCTCAGCAGGTAAAGCCGAGTTAGCCCCAAGTTCTGTGAACTCCTGTCCAGACTCTCCCAAGTCGGAGTCATAATCCTCTGATTCTGCGATCAGAGAGCTCTCAGAAGCGTTATCTTCTGAGTCCTCATTAAAGGAGTCCGGTTTAGATCTGTGTGAAGATTTAAACTTTTTCTTGGAAAACTCCTTGATAGTCAAGGGTCGTGCACTCTCAGGGTGACTGGGGTGGCAGGCCGTGGGGGGTCCTGCGTCAGGCATAAATTGTACTTCCCCTGCCGGGGAGTCAGGACAAGCGATCAAGTGTTTGCGCTTGTAGAGGGACTTGCCCTTCTTTACTGTCTCAGAATGAGTAGCAATAGTGGTAGAATGGGAGGCTAGGGCTGCTTGGATGGAGCTGCTAATGAGCTCCTGTATTTGGGCAGCCGTTAAAAGCTGTGGGCCCTCAGGGGTTAAACCTGCAGCAGCATTCATGGGCACATTAGGTTCATCTGCCATGATGAATAGTAAAATATATATAGCAATAACAGTTGTAGATACAATAGTATTATTCCAGACTATGGACAGAGAGTCAAATAAGGGTTAATATATTCTAAAGAACCTAGGCAGAAGTGACAAGCAGACCAATCCTAACGAGTGCTCCGCTCAGATTGTAAGGAAGTAATAATAAAAATAATACAAATAATTTGTACAGTAAACTGTACAGCACTACCGCTCTCCTCACCGCCCAGCCGCAGACTAACGTGCGGTGAGGAGAACGATGAATTCAGGCTGCCGCGCAGCCCGAGATCTCGCGAGATCTCGGGTGCGCGGTTGTGATTGGCTGGACGGCGCTGAGGAGAGAGCGCGCGTGAGGTATCGCCCCCCTTCCTCTGCCCACAGCCCGGGAAACTCCGGCTAGTGACAGGGAGGAGGGGGAGCGAGGGGGACAATGGAGGAGACAGCTTTGTCTCTGGGGACAAACAGACACCGCAGCGGTGACGAGTGTCAAACAGCCTCTGAGGAACCAAGGCACAGATAAAAACGCAATAAATAGCGAAATTTAAAGAGACAAAGGTAATTTAAATAAAATAATAGTAAATTAGATTAAATTAAATTAAATTAAATTAAATTAAATTAATGATAAATATAGACATATACAATAAAAGAAGATATTAATAGAGGAAAAACAGATAGGAACACAAGGAAAAAATTGTGACCTATCTACAAATGCTAATAATAGAAAATATAATAACAAAGAAATATGAAGTAATACTTATCTCTGCCATGAGCAGAAAGAAAGAGGAGGATTTACAGTAGCACAGCCCTAGTTATAGGCTCAGTCCCTTAGAGGGCGGGGGTTATACAGACGCTGGGACTGATGGGAAACGTAGTTTTTTCAAGTTTGTTTAATGTAAAAATGTTTCTGCTATGAGCATTAAAGTGGAAAGATTAATGCAAGATATGAGCCTCCTGTCTGATATATAATTCTTAATCGAAATTTAAATAGAAAAAAAAAAATCTATACACTTATTGTTTTTTTTTTTTTACCAAAAATATGTATAAGAATACATCTTGGCCTAAACTGATGAAAATATTATTTTTTACATTTTTTATGATATTTATTATAGCAAAAAATATTGGATTTTTTTTCAAAATGTAAGTTATATTTTTTTGTATATAGCGCAAACAATAAAACTTGCAGAGGTGATCAAATACCACCAACAGAAAGCTCTATTTGTGAGGGGGGGGGGGACATGTTTGTCTACAGCGTCGCACGACTGCTCAATTGTCAGTTAAAGCGACACAGTGCTGTATCCCAAAAAATGGCCTGGTCATTAAGGGGGTAAATCCTTCTGGGGCTTAAGTGGTTAAGCACTCACTCTATATACTTTAACTAATACATATGATGATTGTAGCCTGTGAGGTAACCTCACCTATCTGCTGTTTTTTTGTATGAAACAT
Organism: Rana temporaria; assembly: GCF_905171775.1. Taxonomy (NCBI): domain Eukaryota; kingdom Metazoa; phylum Chordata; class Amphibia; order Anura; family Ranidae; genus Rana; species Rana temporaria. Next base: position 15,510,856 of record NC_053496.1, read on the forward strand.
TACAAACAATGAAAAGTATAAATATGTGGTAAATAATAAAAACTTTAGAAAAAACATATCTGTGCTCTGAAAAAAAATAAATAAGCACAGACATTGGCCCAGATTCACAAAGCACTTACACCGAGGTATATCAAGTTACGCCAACGTAAGTGCAAATGTGCGCCGTCGTATCTGTGCGCAAGACCCACAAACAGAGATGCGCCTAAAAATAGGCTTCACCCTGCCGATGTAACTTGCTTACGCCGGCGTTGAGTGGGTGCACATTTAAGCTGGGCGCATAGTGCTGCTCCCATTGATTAGCCATTCAAACATGCAAATGAGGGAAATACGGTGATTCACAAACCTGTGTGCGCCCGACGCAGGCTACGAGAGGTGCGCGTAAGGCCCCATACAGACGAGCGGACTGTCCGCTGAAATCGGTCCGCCGGACCGTTTTCAGCTGACATGTCCGCCCGGAGATTTCTGTCTGATGGTTGTACACATCATCAGACAGAAATCCGCGCGGACAGACAGCGCGGCGACGTGCGCGACCCTGGAAGGTCAATGCTTACACGCATGCATGGAATTACTTCGACGCATGCGAGGGATGGCGGCCGATCGGACATGTCTGGTGAGTCTGTACAGACGACCGAACATGTCCGACGGACATAGTTCCAGCGGACATGTTTCTTAGCATGCTAAGAAACATTTGTCCGCTGGAAACCTGTCCGATCCGCCGGACATTTGTCAGCGGACCAGTTTCAGCAGACATGTTCGGTCGTCTGTACGAGGCCTAAGTTGTACGTCCGGCGTAAAGTTATGCCCCATAAAGGAGGTGCAACCCAGCAGCAGACATGCAAAGGTCTGCACCAAGGAACACAAGCCGGCGCATTTTACGTTGGACGTGTGTCTGGCTGGGCGTAGGTTATGTTCACGGCGTACGCAGTGATCCGGCGTACTTTAGGCAGTTGTTCCGACGTGGTTGTGAGCAGGCGCAGGGGGATGCATCCACGTCACGGCGCATGCGCAGTTCGTTATAAGTACTTGTCTGGCGCTCGGCCCATCATTTGCATGGGGTCACGCCTCATTTGCATGGGTAACGCCCACTTCCACCTATGCCGGCCTGCGCCTTTGATACCCACGCCACGCTGGTGCAGCGTTGGGAGCACTGGCTTTCTGAATTCAATGCTTGCCTCTCTGCGCTGCGTCGGCGTAGCGTACAGGGGTTACTCTACGGCGGCATAATGTGCGCCGTGCTCTCTGTGAATCTGGGCCTATGCCTTCTTTTTGACCTGCAGCAATTTTCTACAAAATGACAGGTGCACTTTACACAGCACTATTTTTTATATAATGTTGTTTCTCTTTAAGATCTGCATGGAGAAGTGACCCTCAGGCTTCCTGTAAGAGCTGCAGACTCCTCCACCCTTCATGTCCTTGTGTTTATTTTACTCCCAAATGGGGAGATAATAGCGGATTCTGTAAAAATCACAAAGAAGAAATGCTTCAAAAATCATGTAAGTTCTGCGTGTGTATGAGAACCTTAAATAGGTACAATTTATACAGATTGTTAGTAAAGATTCATTATTGTATGTGAGAGATAACCTTGATTGATGAGTGTGCACTGATCAGGAGGCACTGATGAGGCTGCACTGAGTGAGCGAGTGAGTGAAAAATGTATATAGCGCTACACATGCAAACTGAATTGCCTCTGGGCGCTTGTTTGACCACTTCTCCCTTGAGCTCAGAAGAGGTGGGTCTTGATCTTTCTCCTAAAGGCCAAGTGGTTCTCCTCCAACCGAATGGAGGTTGGCAAAGTGTTCCAAAGTCGAGGGCCTTGGACAGCAAATCTTCTTTCTCCTTTGGACTTGTATCTGGTTTTGGGGATTTGGAGTAAATTTTGGTTGGAGGATCGCAGAGCGCGATTGGGGTTGTAGGCTTTTATTTTGTCGCATAGGTATTGGGGGGCATTACCCCAAATACATTTATGCGTTAGACAGAGTGCTTTGAAAGTGATTCTGTCTTTCACTGGTAGCCAGTGAAGGCTTCTCAGTGATGGGGAGATTGATTCCCATGGTTTTTTTCCAGTCACCAGACGCGGGGCCGTGTTCTGAACGACCTGCAGGCGCGTGATTTGGTACTTTGGGAGTCCGAGATAGAGGGCATTTGCATAGTCCAGCCTGGAGTTAACAATTGTTCCCACCACGACTGCTATGTCTTCTTTAGGAATAAATGGAATAAGTCTGCGTAGTAGGCGTAGCAGATGGTGTGATCCGCTGACTACTGACCCTATTTGTGCATCCATTGTCATGTAGGTGTCAAAGAAGACCCAGAGACTTTTGACATTGGTGCTAGGGGTGATGATTTTTCCTAGAATGGGCGGAGGTGTCCAGGTTGTTGCCAGTTGATTCTTCCGATTGGCGTGAAACAGGAGAAGTTCTGTTTTTGAGCCGTTGAGTTTAAGATAACTCTTTGTCAACCAGTTCTCTATCAAAGAGAGACATTTCTCTAGATTGAGATGGTGATCCTTCTTGTTGCAAATACGAAAATACAATTGTGTGTCATCCGCATAGGAGTGGTAGAGCAGCTTTTGGCTGCTGATAATTTTAAAAAGAGGGCGAAGATAGATATTAAACAGCACCGGCGACAGAGGGGATCCTTGAGGGACTCCGCATGACACCGTGAGTTTTTCAGAAGTGAATGGTCCCAGTTTCACTACTTGTGATCGGTTTTCCAAAAAGGAGGAGAACCAGGTCACATTCCGCGATCTTGGCTACTTCAGCTAGCCGAATTAGAAATAGTTTGTGGTCAACCGTATCCAAAGCTGCGCTGAGGTCCAACAGTACTAGAAGACAAGGTTCTCCTTCGTCTGCGGCCTCAAGAGCATCAACCAATATTTTGAGCAATGCTGTTTCTGTCCCGTACCCTGGACGGAAACGCGATTGATAATGATCGAGCAAATTATGGGTGTCTAAATGTTGTTGCAGCTGTTGTACCACCACTTTCTCCATTACCTTGGAGAAAACGTTCAGGCATGTTATGGGACGACGATGTTCAGGGTGTTTGGGGTCAAGGGTGGGTTTCTTTAAGATGGGTTTGATTATCCCTTTTTTTAACAGGGAGGGCACTATGCCTTCCCTGAATGACTGGTTAATCAGCTGCTTGATGGGTGGTGCCAAAAAATCGGCACATTCCTTCAGCAGTCGGCACATTCCTTCAGCACTGATGAGCATTGATAGGTGGCACTGATAAGCTGCACAGAGAGGTGGCACTGATAGGCGCCACTGATGGGCTCTGATGAGTGGCACTGATGGGCACTGATAGGTGGCTCTGTGCATTATTAGGTGGTACTGATGGGCACTGATAGGTGGCACTGGGCATTATTAGGTGTTACTGATGGGCACTGATGGGTGGCACTGGGCATTATTATCAAAAAATTGTGTAAAAAATGCGCCAATTGTAAATGCAAATAAAGTGCAAATGTGTAAACTATTATTTGGCCTGAATTGGTTCATTAGGCTCAACCCAAAAACATAACCATGTCCAATTAAAGACGACTGTGAAGCAGCTTGCTGTAATCAGAGGTACATGGAAGCAAATCTTCATCTAATATTTCAGCCAAACAGACGGAAAATGACATACAGAGGGGCCGCCTACCGGATCTTTAGGATCTCTATCACGGAGATCATGTGAGCTCTAGTGTTGAGCAGAATATGCCATATTCGATTTCGCGATATATCTCGAATATATATTTGAATATTCGAGATATATTCGCTAAATTCGAATATTCGTGATATTTTATCGAAATTAAATTATTGCGATTTTTCGCTATTGCGAATGCGAAAATAATTGCGATTTTTTGATAACTGCGGTAGGAGCACTCTGATTGGCTCAGAATATTTGTGATATTTTATCGAAATATCGCAACATGCGAATGCGATATTTATTGCGCAATTTCGAGAAATGCTGGAGGAGCGCTCTGATTGGCTCAGAATATTCGTGATATTTTATCGAAATATCGCAACATGCGAATGCGATATTTATTGCGCAATTTCGACAAATGCTGTAGGAGCGCTCTGATTGGCTCAGAATATTCGTGATATTTTACAATACAAAATAATTGCGAATATTCGGCAAATGCGGAAGGAGCACTCTGATTGGCTCAGAATATTCTTGATATTTTACAATACAAAATAATTGCGAATATTCGGCAAATGTGGAAGGAGCACTCTGATTGGCTCAGAATATTCTTGATATTTTACAATACAAAATAATTGCGAATATTCGGCAAATGCGGAAGGAGCACTCTGATTGGCTCAGAATATTCTTGATATTTTACAATAGAAAATAAAAAGTGTTTTGCATTGGTGGTGATTCTTTACTCTATCCATCTGTCACAGCCGTTTGTCAATCAAACACCTTGAAGATTGAACACGTTCATGCTGCATGCTTTGGACTTTTTTTCACTTCACATATCAAAGACATTTTTATGAAAGATTATTTTTCTATTATTGGGACTATATTTCTTTATATATTTGTTTCACTGTGTATTTCACAAGTTATTTGCGCTTGCTTATTTTATAATTTGCCCACATGTCTTGTCACTAGACATATTTTTTATTCTTGTAGAGCGACTCCATTTTCTGTCTTGTATTAAATTATGTTGTATAACATTTTTGAGTTGCTGCTGTATTCTCCCCTTTTTTAAGGTATGCGCAATTTTTTCCTTCTTACAAAAAATAATAATATCAAACATACAAATATTCATAACATACACATACACAAAGCCCCCCCCTTTTGCATCAGAGACAATCAGAGTTCTCCTACCACAGTTATCGAAAATTCGCAATCATTTTCGCATTCGCAATAGCGAAAAATCGCAATTTTTTTTTTTCAATTTGGCAACATAAAAGGATCGCCTCAGCTTAGCTACTCGGCCCAGGGTCTCTAATCATACCAGCAATGCTTTTAGACGTCGATAGGATGTGATCTGTTTTAAAAATCAAATTGAAAAAATGCGAATATTCGGAATTGCGAATATTCACCGCGAAATTCGAAATATAGCGCGATTTCTCGAATATGCTATATTCGAGTCGAATATTCGCAATGCGAATATTCGTGAGCAACACTAGTGAGCTCAGCATGTAATACGCTGCGCCCATCTATTTCTATGTGAATCTGCCCGTGTGTTTTTTTTTGAGTGCGGCTGTCCATCCCATTTTTCCTTATATCAATTGCTTCGTGCATTGCCAGCACCCTTGATTTCCTGAACCGTTGCTGATTTTCCCAACACACCCACCTGGAGCGGTTACTCCCTTCCCTCTATAAGTGTCCACCAGTGGCACCTATCAGTGCAGCCTATGAGTGCCCATCAATGCCACCTATCAGTGCCCATCAGTGCCGCCTATAAGTGTCCACCAGTGCCACCTATCAGTGCCGCCTATGAGTGCCCATCAGTGCCACCTATCAGCGCACATCAGTGCTGCTTATCAGTTCCGCCTATCAGTGCTGCATATAAGTGCCTCATCGTCAGTGCCACCTCATTAGTGCCCGTGAAGAAAAAACGTACTTATTTACTATGTTTACAGAGGAGACAAAAAAGACTAACTTTATCTGAGCCTCTCTAGCAATGTATTCTAGGGGGGTGCCACACTTTTATTTATTTATTTTATTTATTCATTCAGGTGGAAGTCGGTTTCTCCCCAGATGAGGTCCTCCCGGGATCAGATGTGTCTCTCCAGGTTCAGGCTGCTCCTGGCTCCCTCTGTGGTCTTAGGGTGGTGGATCAGAGTGTGGTGTTAATGAAACCAGAAGCTGAGCTGACTGTTGATAAAGTAACCTTCACATATACTTTGCATTTTATCTAATACTAGTGATGACTTCTACACACTTATTATAACATGTATACTGCATTAGGCAGCAAGCTTAAAGTGGTTACAACCCTCACATATACTAGGGTGACCACATTTCCAAACTACCATTCAGGGACACCCTCCCTTCCCAAAAATCAGCTTGTGCTGTAACGAATCACAGCACAGTGATTTGACACAAGAGGCAGGATTTATGATTTTTCCAATCACAAGCAGGGGGCGGGACTGTGCTCCTCCAGGCATTCCTGGCCAGGGCAGTACGTAAAGCGGTGATGTGGCGGCCTTTTTTGGGGGCATCAGATTGGCCCTGGGGGGTGACTGCGTCAATTTCATTCCAGGACACTGTATTGTCCTGGAATGAATGTGCCCGGGACAGACCTGCAAAATGTGGGACTGTCCCGGGCAATCCGGGACACGTGGTCACCCTAACATATACCCAGTGAAGTGACTATCCATTGAGAGATCGTCCATTGAGAGAACCATGCCATGGCCATGACTCCCGCGCACATGCGCGGGAGTTATGTTTTTGTGGTTCGGCCAGTCAAACAGCCGAAGCTCGTGAACCCGGAAGGAAGACCAGGGGAAGATGGAAGCCCTGTCAGTGGTGACAGCGCACCACTGGAGGGCTTCGTTCTAAGGTAAGTCTTTCATTGAGTGCTAGTATGAGTTGCATACTAGCACATTCTTCAATTTTCTTTTAGGGGTTTACTACTGCTTTAAGCACTTCAGCCGGGGAAGGATTTGCCCCATTAATGGCCAGGCCATTTTTTGCGATACGGAACTGCGTCGCGTTAACTGACAATTGGGCGGTCATGCATCACTGTACCCAAACAAAATGTCCCTTTTTCCCCCACAAATAGAACTTTATTTTGGTGTTGTTTGATCACCTCTGCGTTTTAATTTTTTTGCGCTGTTACACAAAAAAAGACCAACAATTTTGAAAAAAAAAATGTTTTCGAAAATAATGCCCCCCCCTCCCCCAAAAATAAAAAAATAAATAAAAATGTCTTCATCAGTTGTATTTTGCTACATATTTTGGGTAAAAAAAAAATACAATAAGCATATATTGATTGGTTTGCTCAAAGGTTATAGCGTCTTGAAAATAGGGGATCAATTTAAGGCATTGTTATTATTATTATTTTCTTACTAGTAATGGCGGTGATTAGCAATTTTTAGTGGGACTGTGACATTGCGGCGGACACATCAGACACTTTTGACACTTTGTTGGGACCATTGACATTTATACAGTGATAAGTGCTATACAAATGCACTGATTACTGTATAAATGACACTGGTAGGAAAAGGGTTAACACTAGGAGGCGATCAAGGGGTTAACTGTAGGGGAAAGGGACTGCCTGGAGGAGGAGAGAGAACGCTGTTCCTGATCACTAGGAACAGACAATCACACTGTACTCCCCTGACAGAACGGGGATCTGCTTTGTATACATTGACAGATCCCCGTTCTGCCTCTCTGTGGAGCGATCACAGGTGGCTGGCGGACATCGTGGCCACTGGCCACGCGCATCAGCTCCTGCGCCGTGCCACGGAGGGAATATTTCTTCAGTTTCAGGTGCATGCCCATTCAGCTCCGCTCGCATGTTCTTCTGCCTTGGCTCAAGTCCTGGCCAGTCACCTGCCTGCTTATCTCCTTGCCTTCCCTGGCGGAGTGATCTTCCTCCGCTCCCCACCCAGTAGTAGCCGGGGCCTGAGAATGAGACTTGACAGGCTGTGAGGCGGGCGGTGGCCACGGGTAGAGAGTCGCTGATTGCTGCCGTTACTAGTAAAAAGAAAAAATATCTCCCCGGATTTCATTTTAAAAATCTGGTCACGTTACCAAGATGGCCACCAGAGTCACATGGGCTGTCACCAGGGGCGGACTCACAATTCGGGCTCTCGGGCACTGTCCGAGGGCTTCATGCCACTAGGGGACCCCATCAGGGTTGCCAGCCTCAGTAAAACCAGGGACAGTATGTAAAAATCTGTGTTTTTTTTAAATCCCAAGACTATAGCTGCCTCGCCTCTCCAGTACCTTTTCAGTGTGTGTATGTGAATTCTGTGTGTGTATAATGTATGTGTGTGGCCCCATAATCGGATTGCCTGTGGGCCCCATAATCTCCTATTGCCTGGGGGCCCCATAATCTCATATTTCCCGGGGGCCCCATAATCTCCTATTGCCTGGGGGCCACATAATCTCCTATTTCCCAGAGGCCCCATAAGTTGTCAGTCTGCCCCTGGTTGTCACCATCCAACCGTATTACTGCCCCAGTGACCCAGGAAACCATAGAGAAACCATGTTCCTCCTGACTTCCTTTTCTGCATTGCCGTTGCGGTTGAGCACCACCTGCAGTGGAGAAAACAGACTGCACCTGCCTACAACCATGAAACATGTTACACACTAAACATGAGTATAACTTGATCCAAAATGTGAAGTTATCCTTTAGCTCTCGTGAACAAAGAATTCTGTAATAACAAATAAGACTCTTTGAGAATTTTTATTGCAATTGGGGGTTAAAGTGACAAGTGCTTTTGCGCTAAAATGTATCCTAAATGAGTGAATCCACCAAAAATATATAGTGCAGCAAAACCTAATTATGTTTACATGACATAAAACAGGAATATAAATAAATGGTGATTCTGCGCAACATATCACACTAATGGAATAGTGATATCACATAAGCAAGATAAATGTAAGAGCTGACAAATAATCAGCATATAGTATTAAATGCAAAGAGAATAGTGAGTCCAAATATAAATATATATATACTCAAATAGTGAATAGTGAGTCCAAAATATATAATACTCATAAGGCGAATGTGCAAAAATATATAAAGAATATTGTGCAAAAAAAACGGAATGGAAGTTCAATCCCAATAGTAAACACAAATCAGCTGTCAGGGCAGATATTCTGAATGCACTGGATGAAGGTGAGCACCAGCTCTATGGTGTGAGTGCACGGCCGTGCGATAGAAGATAAACCAGATCCCTGGCTGAGCTCCCGGGACTCTTACCTCTCAGCCCTCCTAAATGGGCATTGATGTACAGGTCACTCGCAGCCTTCTATGGGTGGTCCCTGATGTTTCCTCTCTTGATATGATGGATCCTTCCTTAATTGGGACAGATGCTCCTCGAAACCAGATGGATGATGTGGGTTATAAGAGAGAGAGAGAGGGGACTCCCATGGTGAGGTAACGTTTGGTGCAGGTAAAATATGTTTATTGAGGAAAAACCTGCACTTACATTAAAAGAAAAATAAAAGTGCAACGAGGAAACAAACAAGCGGCGTTTGAATCGCCAGCTTACGTCACTCCGGGTGTACGTCCGGAGTGAATTGGAGGACGTACACCCGGAGTGACGTAAGCTGGCGATTCAAACGCCGCTTGTTTGTTTCCTCGTTGCACTTTTATTTTTCTTTTATGTAAGTGCAGGTTTTTCCTCAATAAACATATTTTACCTGCACCAAACGTTACCTCACTATGGGAGTCCCCTCTCTCTCTCTCTTATAACCCACATCATCCATCTGGTTTCGAGGAGCATCTGTCCCAATTAAGGAAGGATCCATCATATCAAGAGAGGAAACATCAGGGACCACCCATAGAAGGCTGCGAGTGACCTGTACATCAATGCCCATTTAGGAGGGCTGAGAGGTAAGAGTCCCGGGAGCTCAGCCAGGGATCTGGTTTATCTTCTATCGCACGGCCGTGCACTCACACCATAGAGCTGGTGCTCACCTTCATCCAGTGCATTCAGAATATCTGCCCTGACAGCTGATTTGTGTTTACTATTGGGATTGAACTTCCATTCCGTTTTTTTTGCACAATATTCTTTATATATTTTTGCACATTCGCCTTATGAGTATTATATATTTTGGACTCACTATTCACTATTTGAGTATATATATATTTATATTTGGACTCACTATTCTCTTTGCATTTAATACTATATGCTGATTATTTGTCAGCTCTTACATTTATCTTGCTTATGTGATATCACTATTCCATTAGTGTGATATGTTGCGCAGAATCACCATTTATTTATATTGCAATTGGGGGTTGTTATTATTCTTTAAAAAAAAAAGAGACCTTATTCATGTTTATTTTACAGGTTCATGCCCTCTTCTATGAATTTGATTTTCCCTTCCAACTCGGTTTTATCGGAAGTATTGGTGTTCCAGATGGTGAACCCCGCCGTTGCCGCAATCGTCCCGGAGAATATCATCAGTTTCCCTTTGGAATTTTGATTGCTGAGGATGAAATCCAAAAAGTTTTTATGGTACTGTTGGAAACCATAAGGTTTAATATGTTTTTCAATTTTCACGGGGGGGGGGGAATTTTCAGTGTACATTCTATGATGATTGCAGTACGTCTACTTTTAGTTAGGGTGGTGTTTGATTCCTGAAGTTAGGGTAGTGTTTGATTCCTGATGTTAGGGTGGTGTTTGATTCCTGACGTTAGGGTGGTGTTTGATTCCTGACTTTTCGTTAGGGCGGTGTTTGATTCCTGACTTTTAGGTAGGGCGGTGTTTGATTCCTGACTTTTAGTTAGGGTGGTGTTTGATTCCTGACTTTTCATTAGGGCGGTGTTTGATTCTTGACTTTTCGTTAGGGCGGTGTTTGATTCCTGACTTTTCGTTAGGGCGGTGTTTGATTCCTGACTTTTCGTTAGGGCGGTGTTTGATTCCTGACTTTTCGTTAGGGCGGTGTTTGATTCCTGACTTTTAGTTAGGGTGGTGTTTAATTCCTGACTTTTCGTTAGGGCGGTGTTTGATTCCTGACTTTTCGTTAGGGCGGTGTTTGATTCCTGACTTTTCGTTAGGGCGGTGTTTGATTCCTGACTTTTCGTTAGGGCGGTGTTTGATTCCTGACTTTTCGTTGGGGTGGTGTTTGATTCCTGACTTTTCGTTAGGGCGGTGTTTGATTCCTGACTTTTCGTTAGGGCGGTGTTTGATTCCTGACTTTTCGTTAGGGCGGTGTTTGATTCCTGACTTTTCGTTAGGGCGGTGTTTGATTCTTGACTTTTCGTTAGGGCGGTGTTTGATTCCTGACTTTTAGTTAGGGTGGTGTTTAATTCCTGACTTTTCGTTAGGGCGGTGTTTGATTCCTGACTTTTCGTTAGGGCGGTGTTTGATTCCTGACTTTTCGTTAGGGCGGTGTTTGATTCTTGACTTTTCGTTAGGGTGGTGTTTGATTCCTGACTTTTCGTTAGGGTGGTGTCCATGGGTATTAAGCACTTCAGTATACCCAGTATTAAGTTGAATGACTCAAGGTGAGAGTGCAATTCTGTCAAGAGGCAGTAATCCTTTATTTCAAATAGGAAGGGGAAAACTGCTGCTCCAGGTGAGTGCACTGTGCAATCAATGCTCCCTCAGAACCAAATGGGTGCCGGCAATGCACAAAGCAAAACTTGAAGAGGAGATATGGACAGCCGCACACCAAAAAAACTTAAATAGGTAGCCTTTAATGGTAAAAGGAAAAAAGCACTACAAAGCACAGCAAGCAGTGGGGTATATAGTTGATGCGTTTCGCACTAGGATTCAGTGCTAAGTCAAATCCTTTATTACAAGTGGGGGGGAAGTAGGAAGAGGATTATCACGGTGCTTACAAATAATAATGGAAACCAAGTATAAATAAAAGCATTGAAGTTTAATAGAGACAAGATTAAAAACCAAACAAGGCCATTTGTTGAATAATATTTAACATTTCATTAGGATGGTGGTCATATGGCGAAAGTTCATGTTAAACAGGAATCTCGTGTTTGTATATTAACCGGACATGTTTCGCCTAGTAGCTTCATCAGGGGAAATAAGAACCAACCAAAGAGTACACAAGACTCTACAAAATATACAAAAGACACAAAATAAACACAATATATCAAATACAGATATACAACAATGCATATGAAACAAAGTTACATCATTTGCCAATGTCCGCCCCAATAGAAGGGGAGCTTACCGCCTCAGGATTCCCAAAGAGGACCACTGCCAGGAAAAGGACCACCCAAAAAAGGGGGAAGGCACATGACAGTGCTTTAAATTCTAATCACAGGCTAAAAGATTGTTGACAAATTTTATATTTTATTTTTGGCACTTGTAGAAAACATGAAATTAATTTAAAAGGTAATGTTTAGTAACATTATAGGGGAGCCCAAGACAATTTTTTTTAAGAGCTAGCCACGTCTGCATAGTAGATCCCCAAAGACTTCCATTGGACCCTTTCCAGAGCATCTCCAGCTTTGGGAGATGTTCTCTAAAGAAATCTACTGTATATGGAGATCTACTGTACAGGCGCAGCTAAAGCACAGATGTTCACCTAAGGATGTAAACAATTCAGGAGGCCATAGCCATGGGATCAAGTTAAATATGCATCTACGGAGGGGGTGTGTGTGGGTATTTTTGCTCGAGAGGGTTCAAAAAGGATAAGTGCTCTTCAGGGCTGTCTTAATGAAAGGGCACACCTGCTGCTCAGTGATTGCAGTATTCTAATCTGCATCTCCCCAAGGTAATACATAAAACCTGGCCTGTTAGTGGGCCCTGAGGACAGGGTTGATGACCACTGCTATAATGAACACATACCTACACAATTAATGGTTGTTACCTGCCTAGTGCTTAGCTTTAACCACTTAAGGACCGCCTAACGCCCATATAGAATGGCACGGCTGGGCACAATCACGTACCTGTACGTCCTCCTTAAGTGCCCAGCCGTGGGTGGCGCGCGCCGCAGGCACGCGCCGGCGAGCTGGTCCGAAGCTCCGTGACCGCGGCGGGACCCGCGGACCCGATCGCCGCCACAGTCCCGCGATCATTTACAGGAGATGAAGAACGGTGAGAGGTGTGTGTAAACACACCATCCCTGTTCTTCACAGTGGCGCTGTCATTGATCGTCTGTTCCCTGATATAGGGAAAGACGATCAATGATGTCACACATCCAGCCCCGCCCCCCTATAGTTAGAAACACATATGAGGTCACACTTAACCCCTTCAGCACCCCCCTAGTGGTTAACTCCCAAACTGCAATTGTCATTTTCACAGTAATGCATTTTTATAGCACTTTTTGCTGTGAAATTACAATGGTCTCAAAAATGTGTCAAAATTGTACGAAGTGTCCGCCATAATTTCGCAGTCACGAAAAAAATCGCTGTTCGCTGCCATTAGTACTAAAAAAAAAAAATATATATTAATAAAAATGCAATAAAACTATCCCCTATTTTGTAAACGCTATAAATTTTGCGCAATCGATTAACGCTTATTGCGATTTTTTTTACCAAAAATATGTAGAAGAATACGTATCGGCCTAAACTGAGGAAAAAAAATGTTTTTATATATTTTTGGGGGATATTTATTATAGCAAAGAATATTGCATTTTTTTTTAAAATTGTCGCTCTATTTTTGTTTATAGCGCAAAAAATAAAAACCGCAGAGGTGATCAAATACCACCAAAAGAAAGCTCTATTTGTGGGAAAAAAAGGACGCCAATTTTGTTTGGGAGCCACGTTGCACGGCCACGCAATTGTCAGTTAAATCGACACAGTGCCGACTCGCAAAAAGGGACCTGGTCCTTTACCTGCATATTGGTCCAGGTCTTAAGTGGTTAAAGTAAATTGAGTGTACTTTCTAATATTTAGGACTCCAGAGGCAAGATACACTCACCAGCATTGTGGGGTCTGTCTCAGAAATGTGGTTAGTGTAAAGCTAAAAGATTGTACAGTGGTACCTTGGATTACGACCATTATTCATTCCAGAAGAATGCTTGTAATCCAAAGCACTCGTATATCAAAGCGAGTTTTCCCATAGGAAATAATGGAAACTCAGATAATCCGTTCCATAGCCACTGCTATTGTATGCACTACCGCATGTGGCCAGAGGTGGGGGGGCGCTGGAGACCACTTGGAGACCACTTGGAGATCGCAAGACGAGCAGGGCTTAAGCCAATGGGGTGTGCAGTACCGCATTTGGCCAGAGGTGCTGGGGCGCCGTAGACTCTGAGCAGCTCAGAGCCGCTTGGATGCAGTCGGAGACAGTTGTAGAAAAGTGTTTCCGAGTGCATTCGAGCGGCTCTAAGTCACTGGTGCCCCCCGCACCTCTGCCCAAATGCGACACTGCACACCCCATTGGCTTGAATCCTGCTCGTCATGCGAGACAACGCTCGCAATCCGAGTCAGCATCTAAAAAAAATAATAGCTCGTATTGCGAAAAGCTCGTAAACCGCATTACTCGCAATCCAAGGTATTACTGGATCTTTCATAATAATTACTTTTTAGCTGTAAAATCCAACAACAAGAGTACAATTACCCAATAAAAGACTCCACGGTTGGGTAGAGTTTGGAACCAATCAAATGGATATTTTACCCCCAGTGTCCCCCATGCTATTCAAGGAGTTAACAGGAGATTTAGTCCATTTGAGGTAATAATTTTTTTAGGGCTGTGCAAATTAACTTTTAATTAATCGATTAATCTTTAATTTTTTTGATCGATCAAAATCTTTTTGATCGATTAAAATTCTTTTGCTTAGTACTCACCTCTCCACCGGCTTCTGAGCCTTCAGGGAGTTCCACTTCAGGCTGTTACACTTCCCTCTATTACTTTCCTCTATAAATCTGGGATTCTACAGCCATCCACTGGGAGTTGTGATAGTTCCCTTCATGGGACATCTACATGCCGACGGACTGATGTTAACCCCTCCTCATCTGGATTCAGCAGTGGTATCGTTGTACACATTTTTATACCAGTATCATACTTAGCTACATGTTTTTATGACTGCTTTTGGTACCGTTTGGTATTACTCGCACCATTTTTACAGTTTATGTAGCTACATCGATTTTATCTCCAGTGCAATATTTATTTGGTTACCTACTTGAAGACTATAAAAGTTTTAATGCTATTCCCATCGAGCGCTGCCTTTGTGTGTTTTTTGTATCCTGCTATCCATTTTTCCAGTGGTTGGTAGCTGCACTGGGAATCAGCCTGCAAGGAGATCAGCTAAAAGTAGTTGGATCTGTATGTGCGTTATATTAGTCGATTAATCGATTATTTTATAATCTCAGGTTCATTTTGCTCCGGTCGGGACATCTGATGTGTTGTAACGATTATATTTCTTGTACACTTGTGGAAAATATTAATAAAGACGAATTTAAAAAAAAAAAAAAAACGATTAATCGAACAAAAAAATTTTGATCAGTAACAGCCCTACATTTTTTGCGAACATTTAACTTACCGTTAAATTGTTAATTTTTTTTTTTAATTACAGGACATGAGTTTGAATATTATAACAAGTGCTCCAACTACAAAACCTTTGCTGTGTCCTGATTCGTTGGATTTGGAGGCGGATGATCCAGGTAATAGAGACATTTATTTTCTAAGGGGACATGATTGCATGCCTTTCTCATTAAGAAACATTTGTTGCTTATAATATTTAAAACAAACTTCAATTTTTTTTTACTTTTGTGCAGGCCTAGATTTTTTGGGAGTAGGACCTGGCTTTGGAGTAGGACCTGGCTTTGGAGTAGGACCTGGTTTTGGAGTAGGACCTGGCTTTGGAGTAGGACCTGGCTTTGGAGTAGGACCTGGCTTTGGAGTAGGACCTGGTTTTGGAGTAGGACCTGGTTCTGGAGTCGGTGGAGTCGGTGGAGTCGGTGGAGCTGGATTAGGAATTGGGGCAGGGTCAATGATACCAGGGGGAGTACCATCATTTAATGCTCTCCCTGGCATCTCAACTCTAACAAACCCGGAGTTTATTAGGAAATACTTTCCTGAGACCTGGATATGGGAGCTGATGCCAGTTGGGTAAGTCACCGTCTCTGATTAATAAATATAAAGCCAATTATATCTTCAGTATCATAATTAGTAATGAGTCCTTCCTTTTAGAATTGTTGCAGGCAGTGGGGGCGCCAGGGGGTGCATGGGTGGGCTATGGCACCACAAAAATGTTGTTAGCACTACCATCAGCAGCTTGAGCCTACAGAACTCAATCACTGCAGCCAGGGCCAGATTAAGAACATCATGGGCCTGGTGCTGAGGATTTTGGTGGGGCCTGACATGAACGCAGCCCGGCCAAGGCAAGTGACCAAAGGCACAGAACCCAGAAGGAAGACCGGGTGAAGATGGAAGCGCCCGGGCCCCGCCGGATCCATCACATCGCAGCACTGGAGGGCTCAGTCTGAAAATTTAAGTGTACACTAATGTGCTAATATGCTGTGCATACTTGTACGTTGTGGCATAACCTACCCCAGGGCCTCTAAAAAGTAGTAATGTCAGGAATGTTTACTACCACTTTAATATCACAGGATCCCAGGAGCCTCTCATGGGGCCCCTACTGACCCAGTGGCAGTGCACAGTTGCCAACATTTAAAAAATATTTTCAGGGACACTTTTTTTTTTACAAGTGCTATATTTAGAGTAGCTGAGATCCCTGATGTTCCTCTATACATCACAGTAGTATTCACACAATTAAATGAGTACTAATAATGGGGCAGAACAAATATGAGAACTGAGATTTCCTTTAGTTGAACTAACAAAAGTGTGCCCATTCTAGAGCTGGTAACATTGAGGATAGTCAGTATAATTTTAAAGAACAGTTTTTGTGGGTAAGCGACATAGGGGAGGAGTATGGACAGTATATAAGTGGGAAGTATGTGCAGGTGAGGGAGAGGAATGTGGAGGGTCTAACAGTGGGCACTATGTACAGGAGAGGAGTGCAAAGGGTACGGCAAAAGGCACTATGTACAGGAGAGGAGTGTGAAGGGTATGACAATGGGCAGTATGTACAGGAAGAGTGAGGGGGTATGACAGAGGGTAGTACGTACCAGAGAGAAGTGTGGAGGGTATGATGGGGCAGTATGTACAGGAGAGGAATGTGGACGGTATGATAGTGGGCACTATGTATAGGAGAGGAGTGTGGAGGGTATGACAGTCAACACTATGTATAGGAGAGGAGTGTGGTGGGTATGCCAGTGGGCACTATGTATAGGAGAGGAGTGTGGAGGGTATGACAGTGAGCAGTATGTACAGGAGAGGAGTGTGGAGGGTGCGACAGTGGGCACTATGTACAGGAGAGAAGTGTATGACAGCAGGCACTATGTACAGGAGAGGAGTGTGAAGGGTATGACAGTGGGCGCTCTGTATAGGAGAGGAGTGTGGAGGGTATGACAGTGGGCACTGTGTACAGGAGAGGAGTGTGTAGGGTATGACAGTGAGCACTATGTGTAGGAGAGAAGTGTGGAGAGTATGACAGTGGGCACTATGTAAAGGAGAGGAGTGTGGAGAGTATGACAGTGAGCACTATGTACAGGAGTGGAAGGATATTTAGGGAGTAGTGGTTAAGCGGATCATACATGGATTGAAATTACGCCAATTATGCAGAGACCAGCCATAGTCGATCTATGTATGGGCTAGCTGGTTTTACACAAGTCAATCTATTAATCGACTTGAGTACAACCAGCCTGTTAGGTTTTTCCCAAAACAATCAGTGCTGCCAGCTATAGTTAGCAACACTGATCATTGTACGCACTGGCAGAACACAATAACACTGCAGGAGTGATTCCCCCATCCACAGGTCAGCAGGTTAGAGGGTGTGTGGGGACAGGCTGGGGAGAGATACTAGTCAGTGGCTGGGTAGGCACTGGTAGTATCAGAGCCAGATACACACAGGTTACATACGCCACGATCGTTAGAGCGAGAACAATAATTCTAGTACTAGACCTCCTCTGTAACTCTAAACATGTAACCTAAAAAAATGTAAAGCATCGCTTAGGATACCAAAAAAAATCGTGCTAACTTAACTAACTAGTGTTTTTTTTTTAATGTATGAAACACTTTTTTTCCAAAAACACATGTTTGAAAAATTGCTGCGCAAATACCGTGCTAGAGCTGCACAATTAATCGTTAAAAAAAAATTGTGATCTCGATTCAACCCCCCTGACGATCTTCAATGCAGAGTTTGCCGATTCTTTCATATAACAAGTGGAGAGACTTTCAGCTGTCAAAAGAAAATATCTGGGCAGTCTGCCAAGTTTTTAACAGGAAACATTGTAACTGACACTTCCTTCTTAGATCAAAGGGATACACTTCTGTGTGTAAAGAACAAATCTGGGCAGTCTGCGAAGTTTGTAAACAAAATGAAACATTGTAACCAACTAACATTGTAACTAAATTTAACCACTTAAAGTCCAACACTTGTTTCTTAAGTTAAAAAGCAATATTATTTGCTAGAAAATTACTTGGAACCGCCAAACATTATATATATTTTAGCAGAGACTCTAGGGAATACAATGGCTATTGCTGCAATATGTTATGTCACACTGCATTTTCCCACTTCAATGAATAATAAAAACCATAAAAACAAAACAGTGAAGTTAGCCCATTTTTAATGTGACAGATGATGTTACCCTGCAACAATCGTGAGATCTATCTTCTAAGCAAAAAAATTGCAATTCTCATTTTATCCAGAATCGTGCAGCTCTACACCGCGCAACATAAAAAGTGCAAAGACCACCATAGAGTAATTTTCTAGCAAAAAACAAATGATGATTTTTACATGTAGTAGAGAAGTGTCAGAATTGGCCTGGGTGGCAAGGGGTAATTACCATGAGTAATATACAAATAATTATTATAAGCCCTGCGATCCTATCAGTCTGCTGCAATGTGTCAGCTTGTATTTATATTGGCTGCTCTGAATGTAGCTTCTGACAGGCTGTGCAAGCAGGCCCGTATCTCCGGAACCATAAATGATAGCCGTCCCATATTTTAACCAGTTGTGGGGTAGGTATTCCCCTGCCTACAACCCAAATGTGGGGTTTCTGTGACCTCTGGTCGTCGAGCTACAACCCCCCAAAGTCGATCTTTTTTTTTTTTTTCTGATTTTTTTTTTTGGGCAAATTAGCCTATCTTGAGAAAGGGGCCTGGAGCTGCAGCTCCATCAGCCCCCTTGTTAATCCGGCCCTGACTGCAGCTGCTAATTACTATACTTCTCTAAACCCCACATAATAATTGTACAGTGGAACCTTGGATTGCGAGCATTATCCGTTCCAGGAGAATGCTTGTAATCCAAAGCACTCGCATATCAAAGCGAGTTTTCCCATGGAAGTCAATGGAAACGAAGATAATTTGTTCCGCATTGACTTCTATGGCAGCAATACCGCATGTGGCCAGAGGTGGGAGGGGGTGCCGGAGAGCCTCAGAAATGCTTGGGGACAGCTTGGCTGAGTGTAAACAAAGCTTCCCCGTTCTTCACTGTGGCACCGTCGCTGATCGCTGATCGCCGCCATTAGTAGTAAAAAAAAAAGAATCAATAAAAATGCAATAAAACTATCCCCTATTTTGTAAACGCTATAAATTTTGGGCAAACCAATCGAGAAACGCTTATTTCGATTTTTTTTTTACCAAAAATAGGTAGAAGAATACGTATCGGTCTAAACTGAGGAAAACAATTTTTTTTTATATATTTTTGGGGGATATTTAACATAGCAAAAAGTAAAAAATATTGCATTTTTTTCAAAATTGTCGCTCTATTTTTGTTTATAGCGCAAAAAATAAAAACCGCAGAGGTGATCACATACCACCAAAACAAAGCTCTATTTGTGGGAAAAAAAGGGACGCCAATTTTGTTTGAGAGCCACGTCGCACGACCGCGCAATTGTCAGTTGAAGCGACGCAGTGCCGAATCGCAAAAACTATTTTGAAAAAAAAAAAAAGATATTTTTGACTTTTTACTATAATAAATATGCCCACAAAAAATAAAATCTTCTGCTTAGACCAATACGATTTCTTCTACATATTTTTGGTAAAACAATCCCTATAAGCGTATATTGATTGGTTATCGTGTCTACAACCTACCGGATAGCTTTAGGGACTTTTATTTCATTTTTATTGTTTTTACTGGTAAAAAAAATTGCAATAAGCGAATATTGATTGGTTTGCGAAAAAGTTATTGGCCCGGATTCACATACAACGGCGCATATATATGCCGCCGTAGCGTATCTCCTTTACGCTACGCCGACGCAGCGCAGAGAGGCAAGCACTGGATTCACAAAGCCAATGCAGCCAAAACTGCGCTGGGTTTCCAAGGCGTAAGCCGGCGTATGTGGAAGTGGGCGTGAGCCATGCAAATTAAGTGTGATCCCATGCAAATGATGGGCCGAGCGCCAGACAGATACGAATCGCCAACTGCGCATGCGCCGTCCCGTGGAGGCATCCCAGTGCGCATGCTCACAATCACGTCGGAACAACTGCCTAAGATACGTCGGATCACTGCCTACGGCGTGAACATAACCTACGCCTAGTCCTATTCACGTCCTATGTAAACAACGTAAAATACATCGGCTTGTGTTCCCTTTGCATGGATGCTGCTGAGTTACATCTCCTTTATGGGGCATAACTTTGCGCCGGACTTATGACTTTACGCGCACTGCGTCGGACGGACGTACGTTCATGAATCGGTGTATCTCCCTCATTTGCATATGTGAATAGAAAATCAATGGGAGAGCCAAATACGTCCAGCGTAAATATGCGCCCACTCTACCCCGGCGTAGGCAAGTTGCGTCGTTGGGAGTCAGGAGCACAGATACGACGGCGCATATTTGCACTTACGCGGCGTATCTCGAGATACGTCGGTGCAAGTGCTTTGTGAATCCGGGCCATAGCGTCTACAAAATAGGGGATAGATTTATGGCATTTTTATTATAATTATTGGCCCGGATTCAGATACAATTGTGTATCTATCGGCGGGCATAACGTATCTCAGATACGTTACGCCGCCGTAAATTAGGGCGCAAGTTCCGTATTCAGAAAGAACTTGCGCCCTAAGTTAAGGCAGGGTAGCGTATGTGGTCCGGCGTAAGCCCGCGGAATTCAAATTCTCCATGCAGTGGGTGTGTTGTATGGTAATGATGGCTGACCCCACGTAAATGACGTTTTTGCCCAGTCCTATTCGCGAACGACTTACGCAAACAACGTATTAGACGGAAAATTTTACGCTGGCCCGACGTCCATACTTAACATAGGATACGCCTCATATAGCAGGGGTAACTTTACGCCGGAAAAAGCCTAGCGTAAACGACGTAAAAAAATGCGCCGGACGTTTCTGAATCAGCGTATCTACCTAATTTGCATATTCCTCGCGTAAATCTACGGAAGCGCCACCTAGCGGCCAGCGTAAATATGCAGCCTAAGATACGACGGTGTAAGAGACTTACGCCGGTCGGATCTTAGGGAAATCTATGCGTAACTGATTCTACGAATCAGGCGCATAGATACGACCCCGCAACTCAGAGTTACGACGGCGTGTCCGGAGATACGCTGCCGTAACTCCTATCTGAATCTGGGCCATCATTTTTTTACTAGTAATGGCGGCGATCAGTGATTTTTAGCGGGGCTGCGACATTGCAGCAGACAGATCTTTTCTACTTTTTGCTATAATACATAGCCCAAAAATATATAAAAAAAAACAAATTTATTCATCAGTTTAGGCCAATATGTATTTTTCTACATATTTTAGTTAAAAAAAAAATCGCAATAAGCGTATATTGATTGGTTTGCGCGAAAGTTATCGCGTCTACAAACTATGGGATAGATTTAGGGACTTTTATTATTTTTTAATTGTTTTTTTTTACTGGTAATGGCGGCGATCTGCGATTTTTAACAGGACTGCGACATTGCAGCAGACAGATCTGACCCCAAATGACACTTTTTGGGGACCAGTGACATTATTACATTGATCAGTGCTATAAAAATTCACTGATTAATGTAAAAATTACACTGGCAGGGAAGGGATTAACACTAGGGGGCGATCAAGGGGTTAAGTGTGTTCCCTGGGTGTGTTCTAACTGTAGGGGGAATGGGCTGCCAGGGACATGACAGAGATCACTGGGAACAGAAGATCTCTGTCATGTAACTAGGCAGAACGGGGAAATGCCTTGGGCCAGATTCAAGAAGCTATTGCGCCCGCGCAACCATAGGTTGCGCGGCGCAATAGCTGTTTTGCTCCCGCGTAGCGAATGCCCCTGATTCAGGAACATCGCTGCGCGGACTGCAGCCTAGGATATGACAGGCATAAGCCTCCTTATGCCTCCATATCTCAGGCTGCATTCTTGCGTTGTCCGCTAGGGGGCGCGGCCATTGTGATCGGCGTATAGTATGCAAATTGCATACTACCACCGATTCACAAAAGTTGCGCGGGCCCTGCGCATGCAAGGTACGGAGTTTCCGTACGGCGACTTTAGCGCAAGGTTGCTCCTGCTATAGCAGGGGCAGCCAATGCTAAAGTATAGCCGCCCTTCCCGCTCGTGAAATTTAAATTTCACGTCGTTTACGTAAGTGATTCGTGAATGGCGCTGGACGCCATTCACGTTCACTTAGAAGCAAATGACGTCCTTGCGACGTCATTTGCCGCAATGCACGTCGGGAAAGTTTCCCGACGGAGCATGCGCTGTTCGCTCGGCACGGGAGCGCGCCTAATTTAAATGATTCCCGCCCCCGGCGGGATCATTTACATTAGGCGCCCTTACGCCGGGCTATTTAGCATAGCGCCCGCGCAATTTACGGAGCTACTGCTCCGTGAATCGCGGGCATATCAAAATATTTGCGTGGGCGCAGAGCAAAAATCGTTGCCCTTTGCCCACGCAAATATTGCGCGGATCTACCTGAATCTGGCCCCTTGTGTATTGATCTGTGATATATCCGGTGTCCAGCTGGCACCCGCTACAGATGAGCCTGTGATCCAGGAACGTGTGCCATGGGCAGGGCTTTTTTTTCAGCAGGAACGCGGGGGAACACAGTTCCGACACCTCCCGAACTGAATGTATGTAATGAAATAGAAAAATCCTCCCAGTGGGGAGAAAAAACACTGCGCTAACACAATATAAATATTTGACCGTGAAAATAAATCCTAAATCAAATGTGATTAAAAGCTGCCAGTACCAATTACCAAGGAACCAAAAGTAAAAAACAAAATGTAAAATATAAGGTACAGCGCTATACAGAAGTGAAAAAGTGATGATCATATGAAGACCATGTATGACATGGATAATAGTGTTGCTCACGAATATTCGTATTGCGAATATTCGGCTCGAATATGGCATATTCGAGTATCCGCGATATATTTCGAATTTCGCGGTGAATATTCGCTATTCCGAATATTCAAATTTTTTCAATTTTATTTTTAGAACAGATCACATCCTAGAGATCTCCATCGACGTCTAAAAGCATTGCTGGTATGATTAGAGACCTTGGGCCGAGTAGCTGAAGCGATCATTTTATCTTGCCGAAAAATCGCAATGCGATTATTCGGCAATCGGATTATTTTCTTCGCCCTTCTTTTGCATCAGAGCCAATCAGAGTGCTCCTACAGCAGTAGTCGAAATTCCGCAGTAAATATCGCATTCGCATTTTGCGAAATTTCGATAAAATATCACGAATATTCTGAGCCAATCAGAGTGCTCCTACAGCAGTTGTCGAAATTCCACAGTAAATATCGCATTCGCATTTTGCGAAATTTCGATAAAATATCACGAATATTCTGAGCCAATCAGAGTGCTCCTACAGCAGTAGTCGAAATTCCGCAGTAAATATCGCATTCGCATTTTGCGAAATTTCGATAAAATATCACGAATATTCTGAGCCAATCAGAGTGCTCCTACCGCCGTTGTCGAAATTTCGCAATTATTTTCGCATTCGCAATAGCGAAATTTCGCAAACATTTCATTTCGATAGAATATCACGAATATTCGAATTTAGCGAATATTTCTCGAATATTCGGCTATATATTCGTGATATATCGCGAAATCGAATATGGCGTATTCTGCTCAACACTAATGGATAATAAAAGGTCTGTGGTCATGTAAAGGAAATTGACCATGAAGGTGAAAAGTTCAATATATAAAGTCCATAAAGGTGAATCATCAAAGTGAACGAATAGAATCCTCTTCCACCAAGAAGCCACCCAGTGAGTGAGATGTAGTCTCCTTACCGGAAGATATTGACCGTTATGACAGCGGTCTCATGGGCACAGGGATGATTATAGTGGGCCAAATCCACAGCCAGCGGCGCAAAATAAGTTTTTTAAAACTTATGTCATTTAAGTTACGGCGCCCTAAGTTGGTGTCGTAATTGCCGTATCCACAGCGCATTTGCGCACAAAATTGCGCCTGCCGTAACCTAAATTCGGAGGCGTAAGGCGGGGTTATGGCAAGTGGGAAGGAAGTGGGCGTGCTTCATTGTAATGAGCCGTGACCCCATGCAAATGAAGGTCCGGCCGTACTGCGCATGCGCGCAGGAATCTGCTGCTCACTGCGCATGTGCAGAACTTTGCTTGGCGCAATCAGTGAGATAGGTAAAAGGCCAAGTGTACTTAGTTTGAGGATCGCCCTGTGCTTAACTAGCTCCAGTCAAACACACTTCATTTGCAAAAGTATTTCCCTGTGTTCCCTTCCATGAGCAATTTGCTTCTGCTCTTAGTTTGTCAGTGTTTGTTGGTACTACTAATTGGTATTTCTGCTAATTTTTTTGTTTTGTTTTTTTCTGCTTGGATTTTGTGTTTGGTTTTTGTGTGTTTGTATTTGACTTTGTAGTAGCTGTCTGCTTGTGTGTGTATTTTTGTGTATTTGTTTGGTGTGTATTTTTGTGTGTTTGTCCTGTTTGTTTTCTTGTTGCTGTGTGGTGTTTGTGATGGCTCCCAAACGCAGGAAGCTGAATTTTTCCCATGTTGAAAAGCAAATCCTTGCCAGGTATATCATCCAATATGGAAGATATTTACATGGGCCTGATAGCCGGAACACCTCCCCGGCCCAAAGGAAGAGGATATATGCAAAAATAACAGATCACATAAATGCGGCGGGGGGAGGGGAGACGAGGACCCCCGCTGGCATTAAGAAAAAGATCAATGATCTGAGGAGCGTGGTCCGCAATAAGGTGGCCAAGCTCACTGCGCATAGGAGGGGCACTGGAGGAGGGGGACCATGCCCCATCCGGCTGACTGAGGAGGAATGGGCAGTGGCCCGGTGTTTCGAGCCAGAGCAGGTGGTGGGCCTGCCTGGTTATCAGTCTGATGTTCCTGTGAGGCCAGGTAAGCTTTTTGTTTTTCTATTTGGTGATTAGCATGTGTGGGTGGGGGAAGGGAACATGTGCCAAGTGTGTGGATCCTCAAACCTGTGATTGTTTGGTGTCTTCCACAGATGACCAGGAGATTGCTGGGCCATCAGGCCAGGCTGCTGCACCACCCCAAAGACAGGAGGCTGTTGAGAAGTCCCCAGGGGAGGGGAGTGGCCAAACCTCCCCTCATGAGGAGGCTGAGGGGGAGGAGGCTGAGGGGGAGGAGGATGAGGGGGAGGAGGATGAGGGGGAGGAGGAAGAAGATCTCCAGATTGGCCGGGAAATCATTATTGCCACAGATCTCATGACATTTGACGATACCCTTGAGGCTAGCCTTGAGGCTCCCCTTGAGGCTCCCCCAGAGGCTCCCCCAGAGGCTACCCCAGAGGCTACCCCAGAGGCTGGCACCAGTCAGGCCACCATCAGGGGTAGCCCCTCCCACTCCTCCCACAACATGCCGCAACCCACAAGGGTCACTCTATCCCCTCCTACCTGGCCACAAGCCTCAGGGGTAGGCAGGATGGCGACCCAGGAGACCAGGGGGGGGTCTGAGCATCTGCCGGCCAGTCTGCTGAGGGACAATGCCCAGCAGACCCGCAGTCTGGGTGACATCAAAAAAACTATGGCCAAGATGGAGCACAGCCTTGATGTAATGAGGGAGTCACTCAGTGATGTGGCCACCAATTCATTGGGTGTCATCACCTGTTTGTGGTCCCTGCATACCGCCACAACGGGCGTGGGCCAGGAGGTGACTGCCCTCACCCGGGCTGTGCAGGACAACACCCGGGCTGTGCAGGACAACACACGGGCTGGCCAGGCCAATACGGCTGCCATCACTGACTGCCTGAACAGGATAGCAGTGGCCTTGGAGGGCAGGCCAGCCGGAGGTCAGACACCAGGGGAGGCTCCTCCCTCCCCTGCTCCCCCCCCCCATGAAGATACTCCCTCCCCTGCTCCCCCCCAATGAAGATACTCCCTCCCCTGCTCCCCCCCCAATGAAGATACTCCCTCCCCTGCTCCCCCCCCGTGAAGATCCTCCAGGTGCCCGTGGCCGTGCCTGTGGCCGTGCCCGTGCCCCTGCCCGTGGGCAGCCCAGACGGAGCACTCGCCGCCGGACTTAAATACCAGGGGTACTTTTTTTTTTTTTTTTTTGGTTTTATAATTTTGTTTATTATACTGTACTTATGATTTGGTTTATGTGTGTGAATGATGTGTGAATGTGGGGGGGTGGCATTCCTGACAACATAAGGGTGTCACCCTCAGTTTTGGTGGAGAAGGGATCCCCAGGACCAGGGAGAAGTCATCCTAGGTTCCTGAATGGTGTATGAATGCACAGTGACATAATTGGAGCCGTGGCGGGGCGTTACTGCTCCCAAGTACCAAAGGGGGGGGGGGTACTTGGATCTAATCCAATTCGATGTGCATGTGATGTGTCTGTGCTAGGGACCACAGTGGTGTGCATTCATGCATTCTCATTGTGACATAAATCATGTGCGTTTCCAGAGACAAAAACATTCTCAATGTGTCATTAATCATGTGCGTTTACTGTGCAAAGCAACATTCTCCTTGTCACATAATTCATGTGCGTTTGCAGTGAAAACAAATAATATCATTGTCACATAATTCATGTGCGTTTGCAGTGAAAACAAATAATATCATTGTGACATGATTTATGGCCATTTACTGAGAAAAGATGCCTTCTGCGAGGCGTCTCCTGGCTACTGTGCCCTCAGTAGACCGGGTAGAGTGGGCTAGGGGGGGATTGCCTGGGTGGGGGGTCAGGTCAGCACGTAAGTTAATCTCCAGTCCCCTTCTCATTGCAAAGTTGTGAAGAATGCAACAAGCCCCTATTATTTGGCACACAAAGTCTGGGGAATACAACAGTGTACCCCCAGTCTTGTCCAGGCATCTGAAGCGGGACTTCAGCAGCCCAAATGTACGCTCCACTACTGCCCGGGTGCGAATATGAGCCTCGTTGTAGCGTTGCTCTCCTGGGGTTTGGGGGTTCCTGAAGGGGGTCATCATGTGAGGTCCCAGGGCATATCCAGAGTCACCTGGAAGGGACATATTAGTCATGCATGTGCCCCTTGTGATGTCTGCATCATGGGGGGGGACAGTCATACCTGACACACATGTCACTCACCAACCAGCCAGCTGTCTCCATACACGTTCTGCTCCAATTCACGTGATATGTTGGTCTGCCTGAAGATGTAGCTGTCATGGCACGAACCTGGAAATTTGGCACAGACATGCCAGATGAGGCCATGGGCATCTACGATTACCTGCACATTTATGGAATGCCAGTTTTTGCGATTCCTGAACCAGTGCTCTGTATCATGGGGGGGCTGTAGTGCCACATGGGTACAGTCAATGGCCCCGATGGTCCGTGGGAATCGGGCAATCTGATAAAAGTCGGCCATGCTCTTCATTCGCTGGTCCTCCTGGGTGGGCTTTTCAAATTGACTGCCCATGCGTCTCAGTATTGCAGGGACAACCTGGTGCACACACCTGCTCATCGAGGACTGTACCATCCCAGCCAGACCTCCACATGTTCTTTGAAAAGACCCAGTGGCCAGAAAATGCAGGGTGGCCATAACTTTAATGTGAGCTGGCAGGCCATGGGATCGTTGGGTTGGGGTGTTCAGATCATCCTGCAGGATCCTGGTTAAGTCCAGGATGGCTTCCTGGTTAAATCTGAAGTTGCCAATGACCTCAGACGCAGTCATGCCAAAGAGATCTTGGCGTGGGCGGTATACCCTCTCCTGTGCCCTCCTCCTCCTCCTCTGTGCCCTCCTCCTTCTCTGCGCCTGTAAAGTTGCGAGTGCCGTTATAATCATTGATGGCCCGGGCATTTTGGCAGTCACAATGAAGTCAAGCAAAGAAGTGTTGGCAGCTCTTCCTAAATGGTGTTGCTTCAGCAGACCTTTACAGGGCTGGTGTAAAATTAGGGCTGCTTTTATAAAGTCTAATTTTGCTCCAGAAAACTAACAGGTGCGTACAGGGCGTTATCTACGGCGCACAGGGCGTAATCTACGGCGCACACACTTAATTTTGAGGATCGCCCTATCTCCCTCATTTGCATCTTTGCCTATCAAATAAAGCGGCGTGACTAGCGTAATTTGCGTCAGAGGATGCGCCGGAGTAATTATTTTAGGTAGGACGGAAAAACCGGATTTTTCGTTTTGAGGATCGGGCGCAAAGATACGCACGGAGTAAAATTAGAAATCTTGAGTTAAGTCGGCGCATCTGCTTTGTGGATTTGCCCCAGTCTTCCTAAGCAGACTTCCCCAAAAACAGACAGGCAATATGGATAGTGACTCTGTTCCGCTCCTGTGTGTTGGGCTCCGTGCTGTGTACTTCCGTGACCGAATGGGCGTGATGACGTTCCACTGCTTAGGCCACACCTACGCGTTTCATCATCATAAGACGTCGTCGGGGATAGGCTCAGCCTGTCTCCGACGAAACGCGTAGGTGTGGCCTAAGCAGTGGAACGTCATCACGCCCATTCGGTCACGGAAGTACACAGCACGGAGCCCAACACACAGGAGCGGAACAGAGGAGACGCCGCATCCCTTTTCCTTTGCACTATTGCGCTGTTTTCAAACCACCAACTGTAAGTGCAACTTTTATTAGCCCATTAAACCCGCTTGTTTACAGTATCACGCTATGGGTTGTTTTTTTGTTTTTATCTCATGAGTCTCTGAAGCACCCATTCACCTTGTGGAACAAACGCTGTGGAGTCACTATCCATATTGCCTGTCTGTTTTTGGGGAAGTCTGCTTGGGAAGACTATAATCATCCCTGAGCCCGTGAGACCGCTGTCATAACGGTCAATATCTTCCGGTAAGGAGACTACATCTCACTCACTGGGTGGCTTCTTGGTGGAAGAGGATTCTATTCGTTCACTTTGATGATTCACCTTTATGGACTTTATAGATTGAACTTTTCACCTTCACGGTCAATTTCCTTTACATGACCACAGATCTTTTATTATCCATGTCACACATGGTCTTCATATGATCATCACTTTTTCACTTCTGTATAGCGCTGTACCTTATATTTTACATGAATGTATGTAATGGAAAGAGGTTCTGGGGGGTGCTGGAGAGTCTATTGATGCTGCCTGCTGGGGGATCTATTGTTGCTAGAGGGGATCTATTTTGCAAGGGAAAGGAGTCTATTGTTGCTGGGGAGTCCTTCCGTTGCTCGTGGGGGAGCTATTGCTGCTGGGGGGGGTCAGTCATTGCTAGGAGGGATGCACTGTTGAGGGAGGGGTCTTTGTTGCTGGCTGCTGGAAAGGTCTATTGATGCTGGCTACTGGGGAATCTATGGTTGCTGGAGGGGATCTATTTTTGAAGGGGGGTCTATTGTTGCTTGTGGGGGATCTATTGTTGCTGTGGGTGGGTCTTATGTTTGCAGGAGGTCAATAGTTGCTGGGAGAGATCTGCTGGCTGTTGGAGGGTCTATTGATGCTGGCTACTGGGGAATCTATTGTTGCTGGAGGGGATCTATTTTTGAAGGGGGGTCTATTGTTGCTGGTGGGGGATTAATTGTTGCTGGGGTTGGGTCTTATGTTGCAGGAGGTCAATCGTTACTGGGAGAGATCTGCTGGCTGTTGGAGGGTCTATTGATGCTGGCTACTGGGGAATCTATTTTTGCTGGAGGGGATCTATTTTTGCAGGGGGGGTATATTGTTGCTGGTGGGGGATCTATTGTTGCTGTGGGTGGGTCTTATGTTGCAGGAGGTCAATCGTTGCTGGGAGAGATCTGCTGGCTGTTGGAGGGTCTATTGATGCTGGCTACTGGGGAATCTATTGTTGCTGGAGGGGATCTATTTTAGAAGGGGGGTCTATTGTTGCTTGTGGGGGATCTATTGTTGCTGTGGGTGGGTCTTATGTTTGCAGGAGGTCAATCGTTGCTGGGAGAGATCTGCTGGCTGTTGGAGGGTCTATTGATGCTGGCTACTGGGGAATCTATTGTTGCTGGAGGGGATCTATTTTTGAAGGGGGGTCTATTGTTGCTGGTGGGGGATTAATTGTTGCTGGGGTTGGGTCTTATGTTGCAGGAGGTCAATCGTTGCTGGGAGAGATCTGCTGGCTGTTGGAGGGTCTATTGATGCTGGCTACTGGGGAATCTATTTTTGCTGGAGGGGATCTATTTTTGCAGGGGGGGTATATTGTTGCTGGTGGGGGATCTATTGTTGCTGTGGGTGGGTCTTATGTTGCAGGAGGTCAATCGTTGCTGGGAGAGATCTGCTGGCTGTTGGAGGGTCTATTGATGCTGGCTACTGGGGAATCTATTGTTGCTGGAGGGGATCTATTTTTGAAGGGGGGTCTATTGTTGCTGGTGGGGGATCTATTGTTGCTGTGGGTGGGTCTTATGTTTGCAGGAGGTCAATCGTTGCTGGGAGAGATCTGCTGGCTGTTGGAGGGTCTATTGATGCTGGCTACTGGGGAATCTATTGTTGCTGGAGGGGATCTATTTTAGAAGGGGGGTCTATTGTTGCTTGTGGGGGATCTATTGTTGCTGTGGGTGGGTCTTATGTTTGCAGGAGGTCAATCGTTGCTGGGAGAGATCTGCTGGCTGTTGGAGGGTCTATTGATGCTGGCTACTGGGGAATCTATTGTTGCTGGAGGGGATCTATTTTTGAAGGGGGGTCTATTGTTGCTGGTGGGGGATTAATTGTTGCTGGGGTTGGGTCTTATGTTGCAGGAGGTCAATCGTTGCTGGGAGAGATCTGCTGGCTGTTGGAGGGTCTATTGATGCTGGCTACTGGGGAATCTATTTTTGCTGGAGGGGATCTATTTTTGCAGGGGGGGTCTATTGTTGCTGGTGGGGGATCTATTGTTGCTGTGGGTGGGTCTTATGTTGCAGGAGGTCAATCGTTGCTGGGAGAGATCTGCTGGCTGTTGGAGGGTCTATTGATGCTGGCTACTGGGGAATCTATTGTTGCTGGAGGGGATCTATTTTTGCAGGGAGGGTCTATTGTTGCTGGTGGGGGATATATTGTTGCTGGGGTTGGGTCTTATGTTTGCAGGAGGTCAATCGTTGCTGGGAGAGATCTGCTGGCTGTTGGAGGGTCTATTGATGCTGGCTACTGGGGAATCTATTTTTGCTGGAGGGGATCTATTTTTGCAGGGGGGGTCTATTTTTGCTGGAGGGGATCTATTTTTGCTGGAGGGATCTATTTTTGCAGGGGGGGTCTATTGTTGCTGTTGGGGGGATATATTGTTGCTGGGGTTGGGTCTTATGTTGCAGGGGGGTCAATCATTGCTGGGAGGGATCTGCTGGTTGCTGGAGGATCTATTGTCGCTGGGGTGTCCATTGTTTCTAGATCTATTTTACTGCCTTTCTTGTTATCATTAACAAATTCCATACAAAATTATTGGCACCACAAAATGATACTTGTTTCTGTATTCTCTAAAAGGGGTGGTACTGGGGGGTGGGTAAGGGGTGGAACCAAGGGACGATGCTCGGAGGTGGGTAGGGGGTGGAACCAAGGGACGGTGCTCGGAGGTGGGTAAGGGGTGGAACCAAGGAACGATGCTCGGAGGTGGGTAGGGGGTGGAACCAAGGGACGGTGCTCGGAGGTGGGTAAGGGGTGGAACCAAGGAACGGTGCTCGGAGGTGGGTAGGGGGTGGAACCAAGGGACGGTGCTCGGAGGTGGGTAAGGGGTGGAACCAAGGGACGGTGCTCGGAGGTGGGTAAGGGGTGGAACCAAGGGACGGTGCTCGGGGGTGGGTAAGGGGTGGAACCAAGGGACGGTGCTCGGAGGTGGGTAGGGGGTGGAGTCAAGGGTGACTTGGAAGGGAGGAGTTCCTGCACCTATTCTGATGATGATGTGCTGTTTGTTTCAGGAACTCTGGCACTGTAGAGCTCCATCGGCCGGTTCCAGATACAATCACAGACTGGAATGCAGGAGCTATGTGTATGGGACCCGATGGATTTGGCTTGTCGCCCTCGGTGCCTCTCAGAGTCTTCCAACCTTTCTTTGTGGAGCTTGCTCTGCCATACTCTGTAGTTAGAGGAGAGTCCTTTACTCTGAAGGCTTCCGTGTTCAACTACTTGCAGCAATGTATCAAGGTAAAACCAATCCAGATTATCTCTAAAAACTTTACAGATTTTTCTTATTGTATTTCTTATATTTACAACTCTGTACTCCATTCCTGTACTCCAACCCTGTACTCCAACCTTGTACTCCAACCCTGTACTCCAGCCCTGTACTCCAACCCTGTACTCCAACCTTGTACTCCAACCCTGTACTCCAACCTTGTACTCCAACCTTGTACTCCAACCACCCTGTACTCCAACCCTGTACTCCAGCCCTGTACTCCAACCCTGTACTCCAACCCTGTACTCCAACCCTGTACTCCGGCCCTGTACTCCAACCTTGTACTCCAACCCTGTACTCCAACCCTGTACTCCAACCACCCTGTACTCCAACCCTGTACTCCAACCCTGTACTCCAACCCTGTACTCCGGCCCTGTACTCCAACCTTGTACTCCAACCCTGTACTCCAGCCCTGTACTCCAACCTTGTACTCCAACCCTGTACTCCAACCCTGTACTCCAGCCCTGTACTCCAACCCTGTACTCCAGCCTTGTACTCCAACCCTGTACTCCAACCCTGTACTCCAACCCTGTACTCCAACCCTGTACTCCAACCTTGTACTCCAACCCTGTACTCCAACCCTGTACTCCAACCCTGTACTCCAACCCTGTACTCCAACCTTGTACTCCAACCCTGTACTCCAGCCCTGTACTCAAACCTTGTACTCCAACCTTGTACTCTGGCCCTGTACTCCAACCCTGTACTCCAACCTTGTACTCCAACCCTGTACTCCAGCCCTGTACTCCAACCCTGTACTCCAACCTTGTACTCCAACCCTGTACTCCAGCCCTGTACTCCAACCCTGTACTCCAACCCTGTACTCCAACCCTGTACTCCAGCCCTGTACTCCAACCTTGTACTCCAACCTTGTATTCCGGCCCTGTACTCCAACCCTGTACTCCAACCTTGTACTCCAACCTTGTACTCCAACCCTGTACTCCAGCCCTGTACTCCAGCCCTGTACTCCAGCCCTGTACTCCAACCTTGTACTCCAACCTTGTACTCCAACCCTGTACTCCAACCCTGTACTCCAACCTTGTACGCAAACCCTGGACTCCAACCCTGTACTCCAACCTTGTACTCCAACCCTGTACTCCGGCCCTGTACTCCGGCCCTGTACTCCAACCCTGTACTCCAACCTTGTACTCCAGCCCTGTACTCTGGCCCTGTACTCCAACCTTGTACTCCAACCCTGTACTCCGGCCCTGTACTCCAACCTTGTACTCCAACCCTGTACTCCAACCCTGTACTCCGGCCCTGTACTCCAACCTTGTACTCCAACCCTGTACTCCGGCCCTGTACTCCAACCCTGTACTCCAACCCTGTACTACAACCCTGTACTCCAACCCTGTACTCCAGCCCTGTACTCCAACCTTGTACTCCAACCCTGTACTCCGGCCCTGTACTCCAACCTTGTACTCCAACCCTGTACTCCAACCCTGTACTCCAACCCTGTACTCCAACCCTGTACTCCAACCTTGTACTCCAACCCTGTACTCCAACCCTGTACTCCAGCCCTGTACTCCAACCTTGTACTCCAACCTTGTACTCCGGCCCTGTACTCCAACCCTGTACTCCAACCTTGTACTCCAGCCCTGTACTCCAGCCCTGTACTCCAACCCTGTACTCCAACCTTGTACTCCAACCCTGTACTCCAGCCCTGTACTCCAACCCTGTACTCCAACCCTGTACTCCAGCCCTGTACTCCAACCTTGTACTCCAACCTTGTACTCCAACCTTGTACTCCAGCCCTGTACTCCAACCCTGTACTCCAGCCCTGTACTCCAACCTTGTACTCCAACCTTGTACTCCAACCCTGTACTCCAACCCTGTACTCCAACCCTGTACTCCAGCCCTGTACTCCAGCCCTGTACTCCAACCCTATACTCCAACCTTGTACTCCAACCCTGTACCACAACCCTGTACCCCAACCCTGTACTCCAACCCTGTACTCCAACCCTGTACCACAACCCTCTACTCCAACCCTGTACTCCAGCTATTCTCCATCACAATTCTGTGGAAACCTAAGATTCCTCCATAGGTTGCTAGGGGTTCCTTTTAAATGGAGCAAACACACATGTGAGAGTCTGGATAATTAGGCTGCACACGCCCTGAAAAATCGCAGTATGGGATGGTCCCCCCCCCCCCAAGGGGTTATTTAGCAGCAAATTATATTCATGAAGAACGATTAACTATTGATAAAAAAATATTTATTGTGCCAAGGTAAATTTCAATAACATGTATTTGGTTAAATATGAGCTCTGGTTATAGAATACAAAGCACATTCCATGATATATAGCGATATTGACACCGTGGAGCAAAACATTACTGTCAGGTCACCTATGGCCAGGTGACAAGTGCACCCCGTTGGTGTCAGGGATGCACCACAGGGTATTGAACCCTATGGCCGACTGCTGCGATTAGAGAGGAAGCGTGAGCCCAAGATCGCCCAGGGCACGGAGTCTAAGACCCAGCTTTGTGTTCACCAGAGCCTCTAGTGGTGAGGATGGCCTTCGCCGAAGCTGGATCCAGGTCGCGACCCCTGGGATCCCCTAGGTCACGCTCCGCAGGGAGAGAGGGGAAGCAGTAAGGAGGACAAGCGGTAGTGATGGGTAAGCCGAGGTCAGGGCAACAGGCAGACAAGGGTAACTGAGAGACAGGCAAAAGGTCAGGATCACAGGCAAACAGGAGAAGTCAGGGACGAGCCAAAAACGGTACACAGGAAGATAATCGTAGCACACTGCAGACAGGAACTAAAGCTAACAACACGGTTGAACAGCAAAGCAGACTAGCAGTGCAGTGGTTAATATAGGCTTCCTGGGATGGCCTAGGGTGGAGCAATACAGGGAGGAAGGTGATAAAAGACAGTCAGAAGGAGGGTCAGGCCTCTAATGAACACATGGAGATCAGGTAAGCTGCCAGACTTTATTGCATATCCATGACAATTACATTACAGAATGCCAGCCACATTAGTACACTAACGCGTTTCGACCCTGAGGAAGTCATGGTCTTCCTCAGGGGGGATTATTTACTCTTCTAAAACTTCTTTTACATTTCTGATTTTAGGATTCTTCTTCCAAATTCCATTGTTTAGCTGTAAATATACCATTTGTGTGCACACAGATGTTTGTGTATTATAAAATACTTTGAATTCTGAGTTTATATATATATATATATATATATATATTTTTTTTTTTAAAGTAAATAATCCCCCTGAGGAAGACCATGACTGTGCATGTCGAAACACATTGGGAGGGAAATAGGAAAAAAGCTGGATCCTCGGGTATCCTATAATCAGTGAATTTTTGAATAATATTCCGTACTCCCCTCCAATATGGTATTATCTTTGGACAGGACCAAATTTTAAACTGAATTCATCTGTCACGTAAAAAAAGCAAATGTTTTGAACAGTAGAACCCAAAAGTCAGCCCAATTATCATTGTCTAAGTGTGGTGCATTCTTTGACATTAGCTTGAGATGCTTCTGAAATAATTCAGAATTCATTGACAGGTTCATTTGATAGTTCCAAAAATAGTTACATTCAAGGCATGCCATGAATGATAACTGTCACAGTTGCTCCTGTTCTCAGCCCAACTGTCAAGACATCAAGGGCCAGATTCACAGTGAGAGTACGCCGGCGTATCTACTGATACACCGGCGTACTTTCAAATTTGCTGCGTTGTATCTTTAGTTTGAATTCTCAAACCAAGATACGACGGCTTCTGGCTTCGATCCGACAGGCGTACGGCTTCGGATCGTAGGTGCAATACTTTGGCGCTGTCACGGTCTGGAGTCAGGCTCAGAGGCCAAATTGCTATAGCAGTGACATAACAGGTATACAGGCAGTAGAGTAGTCCAGGAACAGGCCGAGGATCAAACACAGGTGGTTGCAGATTGGGATCAGGCAATAGAGAAGTCCAGGAACAGGCCGAGGGTCAAACACAGGTGGTTGCAGATTGGGATCAGGCAATAGAGAAGTCCAGGAACAGGCCGAGGGTCAAAGACAGGTGGTTGCAGATTGGGATCAAGCAATAGAGAAGTCCAGGAACAGGCCGAGGGTCAAACACAGGTGGTTGCAGATTGGGATCAGGCAATAGAGAAGTCCAGGAACAGGCCGAGGGTCAAACACAGGTGGTTGCAGATTGGGATCAGGCAATAGAGAAGTCCAGGAACAGGCCGAGGGTCAAACACAGGTGGTTGCAGATTGGGATCAGGCAATAGAGAAGTCCAGGAACAGGCCGAGGGTCAAACACAGGTGGTTGCAGATTGGGATCAGGCAATAGAGAAGTCCAGGAACAGGCCGAGGGTCAAACACAGGTGGTTGCAGATACAATGGCAGCAGAGCAGACAAATCGCAAGGCACTGGCTGGGAAGGCACAATAACCTGGCAAAGAGGAAGTGCAGAGACAAGGCTTATATCAGGAAGTTGGTGGGAGGAGCAAGGGGTTCAAGGTTCAAGGCAATCAAGACACAAGGCAGGAATGTCCAATGGATCAGATGGGTTTATCCAGCAGATCAGACAGGGAGCTGTCAAGCATCCCAGATAGCTCAGTGAGAAGGTTCACTGCCAGACACAGATGAGGTCCCAGGTTCAAGTCCAGGTCCTGACAGGCGCCCGCTGGGTGGAGTTTGCGTCGTTTTCCGCGTCGGGTATGCTAATTAGCTTTTTCTGTCGATCCACGAAGGTACGCGCGGCCGTCGCATTCTCTTACGTCGTCTCTAGTCGGCTTTTCCCGGCGTATAGTTAAAGCTTCTATTTTGTGGCGTATAGATAGACTTGCCATGTTAAAGTATGGCCGGCATTCCAGCGTCGAATTTTACATTTTTTTTTTTTCGTAAGTCGTCCGTGAATAGGAAAGGACGTAACTCACATCTAAGTTCAAAAAATGACGTCGGTGCGACGTCATTTCGCGCAAAGCACGGCGGGAAATTTCAAAACGGAGCATGCGCAGTTCAATCGGCACGGGGACGTGCTTCATTTAAATGAACCACGCCCCCTACCCGCCCAATTTGAACTACGCGCCGAGAGATACACTACGCCGCCGAAACTTACGGCGCAAAATCTTCCTGGATTCGACTTAGAGCCAGGTAAGATACGGCGGCGTAGCGTATCTCTGATACGCTGCGCCAGGGCAATTCTATGTGAATCTGGCCCCTAATGTCTGGCGTCATAACTGATCACATGTGCAGCTCCATAAGCTATCAGGTTGGCCAGGGGCTAAGATGGCAGCTTCCATGAATGTAAAAGGTAGGAAGGTGTAGTTCTGCTTTAAGCTTCAGAGAGCTTGACAAATATATCTTATTTTGGAACTATCTCTTTTTTGGTTTTAGGTTCAAACTGTCCTGCTGCCTTCTTTGGAACTGGAACAGGAACTTTGCTCCAATTGTCAGTACAGCAGCTGCCTGTGTGCAGAGGAGAGCAAAACCTTCTACTGGAATGTGACAGCCAGCAAGCTTGGTGAGATACTCTTGGCTCATGTGCCATTTACTGGTACTATAGTCTGTTTCCAGGCAACAATTGGTCCGATATAGAGGTAACTTTCATTTGCTCAAATAACTGAATGACGATTTGCAGGTAGAGAAATTTATCTACCCTACTTTAATGACATCATCCTATTACCCAAACACTGTTTACACATTGATTTAAAAGTGCATTCATTTTGTGGTTGTAGGTTAAAGCAGGCAAAAATCCCTCCAATCCTTTACAGCCAAGGAAGCTGTCATCTTAGCTTCCCTTTGATCTGCAGCTCCCATGGTGCAGCACATGTGATCAGTTATGACCCCAGCCATTTGATAGCTTGACAGTTTGATTGAGATCAGAAGCTATGCTTTACGGCATGCCTTGAACTGTTTTGGGAAACCATTAAACTGATGGGTTTACTCAGTGGCGCCCTGTCCATAGGGGGCGCACGGGCGGCGTCGCCCCCCAAGCCTGTAAAAAAAAAAAAGAGAAAAAATGTGCCCTTTAAGAGTGTCCAGGCGTCTGACACACGGCGGTCTATGGGAAGCTTCCCAGCTTACAATCAGCTGATTGCAAGCTGGGAAGCTGATTTGCCCGCGTTTAGGGCGTGTGCAGGGTGCAAACGATGTACCTGTAAACACTCCCACTCTACACTGATTTGTTTATGTTCTCCCTTCCTGCATTTTAATTGAGCTATATACCCTGATCTGTGAGGCTAAGCTATATACCCTGATCTGTGATGCTAGGGCTGTATACTTTGTCCTGTGATGCTAGGGCTGTATACTCTGTCCTGTAATGCTAGGGCTGTGTACTCTGTCCTGTGATGCTAGGGCTGTATACTCTGTCCTGTGATGCTAGGGCTGTGTTCTCTGTCCTGTGATGCTAGGGCTGTGGTCTCTGTCCTGTGATGCTGGGGCTGTGTACTCTGTCCTGTGATGCTGGGGCTGTGTAATCTGTACTGTAATGCTAGGGCTGTGTACTCTGTCCTGTGATGCTAGGGTTGTATACTCTGTCCTGTAATGCTAGGGGTGTGTACTCTGTTCCCGGTTTCTAGGGCTGTATACTCTGTCCTGCGATGCTAGGGCTGTGTACTCTGTCCTGTGATGCTAGGGCTGTATACTCTGTCCTGTAATGCTAGGGCTGTATACTCTGTCCTGTGATGCTAGGGCTGTATACTCTGTCCTGTGATGCTAGGGCTGTATACTCTGTCCTGTGATGCTAGGGCTGTGGTCTCTGTCCTGTGATGCTGGGGCTGTGTACTCTGTCCTGTGATGCTGGGGCTGTGTACTCTGTACTGTAATGCTAGGGCTGTGTACTCTGTCCTGTGATGCTAGGGCTGTATACTCTGTCCTGTAATGCTAGGGGTGTGTACTCTGTCCCCGGTTTCTAGGGCTGTATACTCTGTCCTGTGATGCTAGGGCTGTGTACTCTGTCCTGTGATGCTAGGGCTCTGTACTCTGTCCAGTGATGCTAGGGCTGTATACTCTGTCCTGTAATGCTAGGGCTGTGTACTCTGTCCTCTGATGATGGGGCAGTATACTCTGTCATGTGATGCTGGGGCTGTGTACTCTGTCCTGTGATGCTGGGGCTGTGTACTCTGTCCTGTGATGCTGGGGCTGTATACTCTGTCCTGTGATGCTGGGGCTGTATACTCTGTCCTGTGATGCTGGGGCTGTATACTCTGTCCTGTGATGCTAGGGCTGTATACTCTGTCCTGTGATGCTGGGGCTGTGTACTCTGTAGACATGTGCACAGCAAAAATTTTCGTTTATTTCTGTTTCGTTTCTGTTCGTTTATCGTGATTCGTAACGAGTCGTAATTTCGTAAGACGTTAGTTATCGTATTCGTACTCTTTAGTATTTTCGTAACACTCTTTTTTCCGT
This sequence comes from Rana temporaria, assembly GCF_905171775.1. Classification (NCBI taxonomy): domain Eukaryota; kingdom Metazoa; phylum Chordata; class Amphibia; order Anura; family Ranidae; genus Rana; species Rana temporaria. The sequence continues at coordinate 15,550,229 of NC_053496.1, forward strand.
TTCCGTTTTTTTTCTGTTAGTTTATTTTTCGTTGAATCGAGATTCGTATTTTCGTTATATTTTGTATTCTGCCGCGTTCGTATTTTTAAAATGATTTTTTCGTTCCTTCGTTTTTACGTTAGTTTAATTTTCGTTGTTTTGTTATTCGTATTTACATTATATTTTCCATCATGCCGCATTCGTATTTTCGTAAGAAATATATTTTCGTTGCTTTATGATCATTCGTATTTTCATGTCTAATTTCCTTTGATTGTAAAAACGTACTTTTGTAGATTTTATTGCATTCGTAATTCTGTTAGAATACATTTTACGTTTATTCGACACACTACTCGTCGTAATTTTGTAATTCGGATTTTACTGTGATTGACTTGACTGTCTTAGTTAGCACACACACCCTGTCTAGAATGAAGTCTGACGTAGAAGAAAACTAAAATATGTCAGATATTACAAATACAAATCTAGAAATTAGATGCACTGCAGTCTAACACAGAAAAAGACACAAGGAGCCAGGAGGTAATGAGAAAGAAGCTCATTGGGGGAAGGAACAAACCTCTTCAGAGGAAAGGGACAGCGCTCAGTGGCTATTGGTCAATGTCCAGAAATATTTTAGTACTAACCAAAGCTAATTTACATTATTTTGTATTTTCGTTGTTTTCATTTCAGTTTTCCGAAGATCCGTAATTTATTTTTCGTTAGTTTTGATTTTCGTTTTTTAGTCTTTGTTCGGCATTTCGTTTTCTTTTCGGTCTTCGAATATTAGTAAGTTTGCATTTTCGTTCATTTTGTTTTTCGTAATTATTTATTTTTTTTGGGTTCGGTATTTTCGTTGTTTCTATGTTTTCGTTTCTTTCTTCTTTCGTATCTTCGTTGTTTTTCATATTCGTTTTTTTGAAAATATCGTTATTCGTTATTAATTGCTCTAAACCATTCGTTCATTCGTATGTTAACGAATCAACTAAAATAACGAAAAATGACGGAAAACGTATTCGTAACTTAAAAAATTGCACATGCCTAGTACTCTGTCCTGTGATGATGGGGCAGTATACTCTGTCCTGTGATGCTAGGGCTATATACTCTGTCCTGTGATGCTAGGGCTGTATACTCTGTCCTGTGATGCTAGGGCTGTATACTCCTGTCCTGTGATGCTGGGGCTGTGTACTCTGTCCTGTGATGCTGGGGCTGTATACTCCTGTCCTGTGATGCTAGGGCTGTATACTCCTGTCCTGTGATGCTAGGGCTGTATACTCTGTCCTGTGATGCTAGGGCTGTATACTCCTGTTCTGTGATGCTAGGGCTGTATACTCCTGTTCTGTGATGCTAGGGCTGTATACTCCTGTTCTGTGATGCTAGGGCTGTATTCTCCTGTCCTGTGATGCTAGGGCTGTATACTCCTGTTCTGTGATGCTAGGGCTGTATATTCCTGTTCTGTAATGCTAGGGCTGTATAGTCCTGTCCTGTGATGCTGGGGCTGTGTACTCTGTCCTGTGATGCTGGGGCTGTGTACTCTGTACTGTAATGCTAGGGCTGTGTACTCTGTCCTGTGATGCTAGGGCTGTATACTCTGTCCTGTAATGCTAGGGGTGTGTACTCTGTCCCCGGTTTCTAGGGCTGTATACTCTGTCCTGTGATGCTAGGGCTGTGTACTCTGTCCTGTGATGCTAGGGCTGTGTACTCTGTCCTGTGATGCTAGGGCTGTCTACTCTGTCCTGTAATGCTAGGGCTGTGTACTCTGTCCTCTGATGATGGGGCAGTATACTCTGTCCTGTGATGCTGGGGCTGTGTACTCTGTCCTGTGATGCTGGGGCTGTGTACTCTGTCCTGTGATGCTGGGGCTGTATACTCTGTCCTGTGATGCTGGGGCTGTATACTCTGTCCTGTGGTGCTGGGGCTGTATACTCTGTCCTGTGATGCTAGGGCTATATACTCTGTCCTGTGATGCTAGGGCTGTATACTCTGTCCTGTGATGCTAGGGCTGTATACTCTGTCCTGTGATGATGGGGCAGTATACTCTGTCCTGTGATGCTAGGGCTATATACTCTGTCCTGTGATGCTGGGGCTGTGTACTCTGTCCTGTGATGCTGGGGCTGTATACTCCTGTCCTGTGATGCTAGGGCTGTATACTCCTGTCCTGTGATGCTAGGGCTGTATACTCTGTCCTGTAATGCTAGGGCTGTATACTCTGTCCTGTGATGCTAGGGCTGTATACTCTGTCCTGTGATGCTAGGGCTGTATACTCTGTCCTGTGATGCTAGGGCTGTGGTCTCTGTCCTGTGATGCTGGGGCTGTGTACTCTGTCCTGTGATGCTGGGGCTGTGTACTCTGTACTGTAATGCTAGGGCTGTGTACTCTGTCCTGTGATGCTAGGGCTGTATACTCTGTCCTGTAATGCTAGGGGTGTGTACTCTGTCCCCGGTTTCTAGGGCTGTATACTCTGTCCTGTGATGCTAGGGCTGTGTACTCTGTCCTGTGATGCTAGGGCTGTGTACTCTGTCCAGTGATGCTAGGGCTGTATACTCTGTCCTGTAATGCTAGGGCTGTGTACTCTGTCCTCTGATGATGGGGCAGTATACTCTGTCATGTGATGCTGGGGCTGTGTACTCTGTCCTGTGATGCTGGGGCTGTGTACTCTGTCCTGTGATGCTGGGGCTGTATACTCTGTCATGTGATGCTGGGGCTGTATACTCTGTCCTGTGATGCTGGGGCTGTATACTCTGTCCTGTGATGCTGGGGCTGTATACTCTGTCCTGTGATGCTAGGGCTGTATACTCTGTCCTGTGATGCTGGAGCTGTGTACTCTGTCCTGTGATGATGGGGCAGTATACTCTGTCCTGTGATGCTAGGGATATATACTCTGTCCTGTGATGCTAGGGCTGTATACTCTGTCCTGTGATGCTAGGGCTGTATACTCCTGTCCTGTGATGCTGGGGCTGTGTACTCTGTCCTGTGATGCTGGGGCTGTATACTCCTGTCCTGTGATGCTAGGGCTGTATACTCCTGTCCTGTGATGCTAGGGCTGTATACTCTGTCCTGTGATGCTAGGGCTGTATACTCCTGTTCTGTAATGCTAGGGCTGTATACTCCTGTTCTGTGATGCTAGGGCTGTATGCTCCTGTCCTGTGATGCTAGGGCTGTATACTCCTGTTCTGTGATGCTAGGGCTGTATTCTCCTGTCCTGTGATGCTAGGGCTGTATATTCCTGTTCTGTAATGCTAGGGCTGTATAGTCCTGTCCTGTGATGCTGGGGCTGTGTACTCTGTCCTGTGATGCTGGGGCTGTGTACTCTGTACTGTAATGCTAGGGCTGTGTACTCTGTCCCCGGTTTCTAGGGCTGTATACTCTGTCCTGTGATGCTAGGGCTGTGTACTCTGTCCTGTGATGCTGGGGCTGTGTACTCTGTACTGTAATGCTAGGGCTGTGTACTCTGTCCTGTGATGCTAGGGCTGTATACTCTGTCCTGTAATGCTAGGGGTGTGTACTCTGTCCCCGGTTTCTAGGGCTGTATACTCTGTCCTGTGATGCTAGGGCTGTGTACTCTGTCCTGTGATGCTAGGGCTGTGTACTCTGTCCAGTGATGCTAGGGCTGTATACTCTGTCCTGTAATGCTAGGGCTGTGTACTCTGTCCTCTGATGATGGGGCAGTATACTCTGTCATGTGATGCTGGGGCTGTGTACTCTGTCCTGTGATGCTGGGGCTGTGTACTCTGTCCTGTGATGCTGGGGCTGTATACTCTGTCCTGTGATGCTGGGGCTGTATACTCTGTCCTGTGATGCTGGGGCTGTATACTCTGTCCTGTGATGCTAGGGCTGTATACTCTGTCCTGTGATGCTGGGGCTGTGTACTCTGTCCTGTGATGATGGGGCAGTATACTCTGTCCTGTGATGCTAGGGCTATATACTCTGTCCTGTGATGCTAGGGCTGTATACTCTGTCCTGTGATGCTAGGGCTGTATACTCCTGTCCTGTGATGCTGGGGCTGTGTACTCTGTCCTGTGATGCTGGGGCTGTATACTCCTGTCCTGTGATGCTAGGGCTGTATACTCCTGTCCTGTGATGCTAGGGCTGTATACTCTGTCCTGTGATGCTAGGGCTGTATACTCCTGTTCTGTAATGCTAGGGCTGTATACTCCTGTTCTGTGATGCTAGGGCTGTATTCTCCTGTCCTGTGATGCTAGGGCTGTATACTCCTGTTCTGTGATGCTAGGGCTGTATTCTCCTGTCCTGTGATGCTAGGGCTGTATACTCCTGTTCTGTGATGCTAGGGCTGTATATTCCTGTTCTGTAATGCTAGGGCTGTATAGTCCTGTCCTGTGATGCTGGGGCTGTGTACTCTGTCCTGTGATGCTGGGGCTGTGTACTCTGTACTGTAATGCTAGGGCTGTGTACTCTGTCCCCGGTTTCTAGGGCTGTATACTCTGTCCTGTGATGCTAGGGCTGTGTACTCTGTCCTGTGATGCTAGGGCTGTGTACTCTGTCCAGTGATGCTAGGGCTGTATACTCTGTCCTGTAATGCTAGGGGTGTGTACTCTGTCCCCGGTTTCTAGGGCTGTATACTCTGTCCTGTGATACTAGGGCTGTGTACTCTGTCCTGTGATGCTAGGGCTGTGTACTCTGTCCAGTGATGCTAGGGCTGTATACTCTGTCCTGTAATGCTAGGGCTGTGTACTCTGTCCTCTGATGATGGGGCAGTATACTCTGTCCTGTGATGCTGGGGCTGTGTACTCTGTCCTGTGATGCTGGGGCTGTGTACTCTGTCCTGTGATGCTGGGGCTGTATACTCTGTCCTGTGATGCTGGGGCTGTATACTCTGTCCTGTGGTGCTGGGGCTGTATACTCTGTCCTGTGATGCTAGGGCTATATACTCTGTCCTGTGATGCTAGGGCTGTATACTCTGTCCTGTGATGCTAGGGCTGTATACTCTGTCCTGTGATGATGGGGCAGTATACTCTGTCCTGTGATGCTAGGGCTATATACTCTGTCCTGTGATGCTAGGGCTGTATACTCTGTCCTGTGATGCTAGGGCTGTATACTCCTGTCCTGTGATGCTGGGGCTGTGTACTCTGTCCTGTGATGCTGGGGCTGTATACTCCTGTCCTGTGATGCTAGGGCTGTATACTCTGTCCTGTGATGCTAGGGCTGTATACTCCTGTTCTGTGATGCTAGGGCTGTATACTCCTGTTCTGTGATGCTAGGGCTGTATTCTCCTGTCCTGTGATGCTAGGGCTGTATACTCCTGTTCTGTGATGCTAGGGCTGTATATTCCTGTTCTGTAATGCTAGGGCTGTATAGTCCTGTCCTGTGATGCTAGGGCTTTATACTCCTGTCCTGTGATGCTAGGGCTGTATACTCCTGTCCTGTAATGCTAGGGCTGTATACTCCTGTTCTGTGATGCTAGGGCTGTATACTCCTGATCTGTGATGCTAGGGCTGTATACTGCTTTCCTGTGATGCTAGGGCTGTATACTCCTGTCCTGTGATGCTAGGGCTGTATACTCCTGTCCTGTGATGCTAGGGCTGTATACTCTGTCCTGTGATGATAGGGCTGTATACTCTGTCCTGTGATGCTAGGGCTGTATACTCCTGTTCTGTGATGCTATACAGGGCCATCTTAATGAGATGGCACACCTGGGCACTGCCCAGGGGCCCCAGCTGCATGGGGGCCCCTTTACTTTCCCCAAAGAAGCTGCTCCTTGAGCCCAGTCTGCCCCATGATGGCACTGAGAGTGATGGATACACAGGGGAGGCAGGCTGGCAGTGGTGCGCCGTGCTGTGCAGAACGATACCTATTATTTCACAGCCAGCAGTTTTTTTTTTTTTCTCTGCACTTACCTTTATATCCCAATTTGGTCCAGGGCTTCCGCGTTCAGATCTCTCCGGGACTGGGCGTTCCTATCCCTGCCTCAGGCTTCTGATGCTTGCGGGACTGGGCGTTCCTATCCTTTCGTTGGATGATTGACGGCTTGTGAAACAGGTGACCTGTCGCACAACGCGCGTCACCAGATTTCTGGAAATACCCGAGCTAAGAGTCGGCACTATACGGCGCCTGCGCCTGCCGTGTAGAGCTGATTGCGCATGCGCCGTATAGTCCCGACTTGCAGCTCGGCTATTTCCCGACATCTGGTGACGCGCGTTGTGCGACAGGTCACCTGTTTCACAAGCCGTCAATCATCCAACGAAAGGATAGGAACGCCCAGCTCTGCAGTCATCGGAACCCGGAAGCCCTGGAGAAAAGCAGATTATAAAGGTATGTTCGGAGAAAAAAAAAAAAAAATACGCCGAATGTAAATGCCCTTACTATGCTGGATCTAATGTGTCTAAAATTATAATTATTTTTTTTGGGTGAACCCCCGCTTTAATATATAGCCCTTTACAATTTACCTCTGGAGAAGCCATATTTGAATCCATTTCCAAACTGCATTGATATCAATTTTAACCCATTATCACATTATCATACTGCCTCTTCTTTCTCAGGCCCCTTTCACACGGTCAGTTTTTTCTGCGGAGCTGAACGGGTGCTCCATGTAAGTCTATGGAGCGTCAGATGTCAGCGGTGACCATGTCCGCTGACATCCGTTCCGCTAAAATCAGACGGTACGTTCGCCACCCATCCTGGCGGATCGGGTGAGATCTGATGAAAACGGACATGCTGTCCGTTTCCGTCCAATCACTCCATAGCAAACAGCGGAGCTTGACAAGCCCCTTTCGTTCAGCGAGCAGAGAGGGACCTGTCTACCGCTGGCTCAGCGGAGATCAACAGAGAGATCTCCCGCTGAGCTGGCGGACTCTGCTGAAACAGATCCGCCCCATGTGGAAGGGGCCTTATGCTCCAGCAGTCTCCATTCCTCTAAAGTCATTTAGACAAATGAGGAACCCATACCTGTAGCTAGATTTGCATCAGACATAAGGACAAGGAGGGGCAGTCCACTGCCGGAGTGGAGGGGAGTAGAAGAGAACAGAGGCTGTCGGGGGAGTAGAGGATCAGGTAAGTAAAATAGCCCCCTAACAGTAAAAAAAAAATTGTAACGTGGGTTGTCAGCACCCAAGGCATGACTTTGTGGTGTCTCTCGGCAGTGACACTTATGCCAAAATCAAGAGATGGGGTCTCCTCCAGCCCATCCCACTTCACATTCCTCACCAGTCAGCTGACCTCTAGTCTCTGCCCCCAGCCATGCTGTGAACTGAATGGGCGCCTGCAAAGAGGCTGAGTGGGTGGCCGCGGGCTCCAGAAACAGCCCAGCTGGGCAGCCACAGGCTTCAGGGATAGCCCTGCTGGGTGGCTGCAAAAAGGCTGGGAGAGTGGTGCCGGCTTCAGGAATAGCCCAAGATTCGGTGACCCCTGGCAAATTATCATTTGACCCCCGAGGGGGTCCTGACCCCCAGGTTGAGAACCACTGCTCTAAACCTAAATGAGCACTTTGCAGTGAGTGGGCAGTCCTACTGTAAGAGAGCAGCCAACCCCAGGAACCCGGAGGTGCACAGACACCGTTCTATGCACAAAGCCAACAAATCTAATAGATAGTTAGCATTAGATCAATATTTGGCAATTATTTAATTTTTTTGTCCTGATCTAGGGGAAGTGAACATCACAGTGAGGACAGAGGCAATAAGTACAACAGACATGTGTGATAACGAGATTCCTGTTGTTCCAAAGCGGGGAAATATCGACACCATCATCAAGCCAATTATTGTGAAAGTGAGTTGACTGACCATTTGCATGTTTTTTTATGTTTTTCTTTGCACAAGCTGTCTGTACAGTTTAAACTGGCATAATAAAGGAGTAACTTTGAAGTGGAATACACATTTTTGGATTGCGGTAATGCACCAACTCTAATGATGTGACTTGATTTTAATGGTACATTATTTCACATCCCCAATGCACCACAATGGACCTGTGTTCATACAGTATGCATCACAATGCACAGATGTATACATTATGCTTTAGAATGGGAAGGCGGGACTTTAAAGGTACCAAAAATAGAAAAACATCTTAGTTTTATAAAAATATATACATTTTATTTTAGAATATATTTCTTTTAAAATGTAAGAGCTGTTCATAAAGACATGTCCATCCAAATAACATGTACAACCACTTCTCACTCTACATGTTTCGCTCAGAAGAGCTTCCTCAGGAGTTTTTGGAAGTGTCGCATGAAGTTTAAATACTACAAAAGAAGCAGCAAGCATAAAAAAGATTATACTTAACAATTTTTGATAAAAAACAGTAAACAGTAAACAGTAAAAAAAAAATGTATACAAAAATAAGTCAAATTATTTATTAGGTCTATTAACTGTACTATATAACTGTACTATATATACTACTAAATAGGTCTAGTAACTGTACTATATATACACTATATAGTAATAATTAAGTCTATTAACTGTACTATATAACTGTACTATATATACTAATAAATAGGTCTAGTAACTGTACTGTATGTTTTCAGCCTGGTGGTATCTTAGTGGAAAAGTCTCACAATTTCATGATTTGCATTCCAGTGGCGCAAGGTAAAGAATTATCATTATTATCTAGATTTACAAATTTCTGTGACACTGCTTTGACTTTGTTTTGTTTATTGTCTTCTTATCTTAGTTCAGGCAACCCCAGAGGAGTTCTCCTTAAACGTTCCAGAAGATATTCTGGAGGATTCTGAGAGAGCATATGTGACACTTGTTGGTAAAAAAAATCTTCTAAATGATTACATAATTGCATATGGTGCATATCCTATAAACTAGCAATTAACATTAAAAAATTGGCCAAAACCAAAGCAGCATCAATGAACCAATCCAAGAGCTGAATTACCAAGTCCGATTCCGACTGCTTTTTCCCAGTGGTTGTTAGTCTCGGAATGTTGAGATTTTAGAACATGGAATACAAACAGAAAATAACTATGGAAGCTCTCTGTTTGTATTCCATGTTCTAAAATCTCACCATTCCGAGGGTGAGGTATTGTACATGCTCCAGTCCATTTATATGTCTGCAGGCATTATCCTGCTCAAGCGCATCTGACCGTCTTTTTCATTAAAGAGGTCAACCGGGTCTGGTAAGCACAATTCACTACTTGTGCACATTGGATGTCTTACTAATTATCCAGGTGGTGGAAGATTAACAAGTTTGCACGACCGGAGACGGGTTATGTATCACAGCAAGAAATACATTTAGAGGATATTCGAGCATTGGTGTTGTATCTTTGTTTGCACCAATGGAACTTTATTATTTACTATTGATTTATTGATTTATTTCTCACGTACAACAGGACACATTTTTATTAATTTACTTGTTGTGACTATCCAGCATCATTACCTTCTCTCATAAAATAATCCTTTAGCTCAATGGACCAAAATCCCACAGATATACTTCCCAGAGGAGTGGAAACTGTTGAAGCCAAAAAGTGTGTAGGGGTGGAGGAGGGGGGTCCAAATGAATGCCTATGCTTTAGAAATGGGATCTCCAACAATCTCATAAATCAATAATTTTTGGTCACATAGTGTCAGAATGTCACTTCATGGTGTATTCGGAAGGAAGGATATTGCCGACAGAATATCATAAACGGTCAATCTAAATACCTGTAGATATTTTAGATTTTAATGAATGCTTGTACTTTGAATTGTAGACAGATAGATATGATAACTTATGCTATTGCTGTATACCGGCCTTTCTCAAGCTTTTCAACCCTTGAAAAAAACGTACTCCATCTGGTGGTGGAAACAAGGTAAGACATGCAACTACTCATAGAAGATAATAATAATAAAAAATGATCTTCACTTACCTTATCCCCGCCGTAGGAAAACTGCTGAGAACAACAGATCCAGCCTTCACCCATCACGGCGGGTAATGTTGTGCTAACCTTCAGGGTTCTGGGTCCCTACTTAAAGGAACCTCTTTCCTGGACCTGTAGAAGACTCTGCCAGGAGCTTTTCATGCCACTTAGATTAGTACACCAAAGACTGGATCTCAGAGCCCAGACCTCCAAAGAGAGACATTACAGGCAAACCTTGTTTCTTCTTTCCACGAGGCCCGGGTACCATCCATCTCTGGTGTTTAGTATTGGCCCGAGGTATGGATCTGGTTGTGTAGCTCCTAAGCCCTCGCAAAGACCATCAAACAGAGCTTTCTTCTTAGCACATGTTCAACGTGACCAACCTCCTTAGACACTGATGAAAAAACTGAGGTGCTCTCCATATGGGAGGGGTTGTATAGGGGAGGAACTCGCCTTGTAATTGGGGTTGCCAGTGTCCAATCACCTGATGGTGACTATCTAACCCACTAAGTAATTAAGTCTCTGTGTCCTGTGATGTATGATCAAGAAAGATATTTTAGATTTCAATGAATGCTTGTACTTCGAATTGTAGACAGATAGACATGATAACTTATGATATTGCTGTATAACGGCCTTTCTCAAGCTTTTTAACATGAAAGAACCCTTGAAAAACTGTTCAGGAAATCCCTGCTAATAATTACTATATCTACAGCTCACAGTGCATTAGTGTGATGCTTACCAGGAAGAATCCACTTTACATTTGTGGTCATTGGGAGGAAACCCCCTTACAGATAGCTAAAAATATCATGGTTGTCAGTGGTTATTTATCTGAGAGGTAGAAGTCACTCATTGCTTGAGGAACCCTTAGAAACCTCTGGAGGAACTCTAGGGTTCCATGCAACCCAGCTTGAGAAAGGTTGCTCTGTACACACAATGGGCTAGATTCAAGTAGCCCGCCGTAAGTTTGTGCGGGCGTAGCGTATGTTATTTACGCTTCGCCGCCGCAACTTACACGGGCAAGTGCAGTATTCACAAAGCACTTGCTCCGTAAGTTGCGGGGCCTTGCGTAAATGGGGCCGGCGTAAGCGTGCCTAATTCAAATGAGTATGAGGGGGCGTGTTTTATGTAAATGGATGGTGACCCGACATGATTGACGTTTTTCCCGAACAGCGCATGCGCTGTCCGTGGAATTTCCCAGTGTGCATTGCGATTCAGTTCGCATGCGTCGCGCTATATAAGTCTTTCATTCATTCATTCATTGCTCCAAAGTACGCCGCAAGGACGTCATTGGTTTCGACGTGAACGTAAATTACGTCCAGCCCTATTCGCGAACGACTTACGCAAACAACTTAAAAAAATTAAAAATTCGATGCGGGAACGACGTCCATACTTAACATTGCGTATGCCTCATAATAGCAGGAGCAACCTTACGCCAAAAAAGCCTAACGTAAACGACGTAAAAAAATAGCGCCGGGCGCACGTAAATTTGTGAATCGGCGTATCTAGGTCATTTGCATATTCTACGCCGAAAACGACGGAACCGCCACCTAGCGGCCAGCGTAAATATGCACATTAAGATGCGACGGTGTAAGAGAGTTATGCCAGTCGCACCTTAGGCTAATGTCGGCGTATCTTGCTTTCTAAATACAGAAAGAAGATACGCCGGCGCAGCTTTGAATTTATGTGGCGTATCTATAGATACGCCGGCGTAAATCAATGCTGAATCTAGCCCAAAATCTGTTAGCATTTCTTCAAAGTCATATTGTTGCACATTCTATTTCCTGCAGGAGATATGATGGGTACAGCCATGCAGAATTTGGACAGACTGTTGGCTATGCCATATGGGTGTGGGGAGCAGAACATGGTCCGTTTTGCCCCCAATATCTTTGTTCTGCAGTATCTGGAGAAGACTAATCAATTGACTGATGAGATCAAGAGCAAAGCCACCGAGTTCATGGAGAAAGGTAAGAGACTTTTCGTTATCCTTTAGACATGATTATGTTTCCCAAGGTGTGGAATGTGTACCACTGTAGTGGTCCAAATCATTTGATGGAGGGGGGATTATGGTGTGGGCTTGTTTTTCAGGGGTTGGGCTTGGCCCCTTAGTTCCAGTGAAGAAAACTCTTAAGGCGTCAGCATACCAAGACATTCTGGACAATTTCATGCTCCCAACTTTGTGAGAACAGTTTGTGGACGGCCCCTCCCTGTTTCAACATGACTGCACCAGTGCACAAAGTAAGGTCCATAAAGATATGGATAAGCGAGTTTGAGGTGGAGAAACTTGACTGGCTTGCACAGAGTTCTTACTTAACCCTGATAGAACACCTTTGAGGTGAATTAGAGCGGAAACTGTAAGGCAGGTTTTCTCGTCCAACACCAGTGCCTGACCTCATATGCGCTTCTGCAAGAATAGTCAAACCTTCCCATAGACACACACCTAATCCTTGTGGACAGCCTTCTCAGAAGAGTTGAACTGTTATCAGGGCCGGATTTACTCTCCCTGCCGCCCCAAGGCCAGGTTCCGCAATGCACCTCCTCCCCACCAACCGAACCCCCCCCCCCCCCCCAATCAACGGAGAATGGCAACCGGATGGCAGGTGGTGGCACCGTTAGTTCACATTTTTTCTTCTTTTTTTTTTACTTTTTTATCACTTTTTTTCTTTTTATTTATTTGTAGCTTGTCTCTTACTTTTTTTTATTTTTGTATAATTTTCTTATTATTTTTCTTATTTTTTACTTTTTAATTACTTTTTTATTTTATTAATTTAAATATTATTTCTTATTATTTATTTATTTTTTTATCATTTTTTTTTCACTTAACTTTTTTGCTATCACTCAGGAGAAAACAATTCCCTGTGTGATAGCAATTGGAGATGACATGTTCTCTTTATTGACCCTGTCACCTCCAAAACAGGAGTCCTAGCACTGTGCTAGAACTCCTGTCACAGCTGAGATGGGAAGAGCACAGCTCTCCCCTCCCACTGTGTACATCGGCAGCAGGAACAGGAGACTCGGTGGCCGGGGGAGGACGGAGTCCCGAAGGCAGAGCCAGCAGAGAGAGGTATGTGGGGTGGGGGGAAGAGGGGAGGATGGACGGGAGCACACATTTTACAAGTGATTTCGGCGACATCGCCGCAATCACTTGTTAACGAGCGAGTAGATTCCCCCATAACTTACTGCCCCTAACTGTATGTTCCGGGCGTCGGGGGACTCCATGCCACTGCCGCCCCTTGGCGCCCTGCCGCCCCAAGGCCTGGCCTCAGTGGCCTTGTGGGAAATCCAGGCCTGACTGTTATAGCTGCTAAGGGTAAGCAAACTCAGTATTGATCCCTACAGACTAAAGCCTTGTACACACAATCCAACTTTATGGCCATAATTGTCTGATGGAAGCGTTGTGTCGGATAATCCGTCCGTGTATATGCTCCATCAGACAATTGTTGGCTGAATTAACGACAACAAAAGTTGGCTGTTCATACTCACCAATTGTTGGGCAATAAATGTGTTATATCCGATCGTCCAACTAAAATCTGAAGTACACGCACGCATTCTCCGAACTAGTTCTAAAAATCAGACAACAATAGCAGAAGTTGCCCAAAGGGTGGCGGTAAAGAGCTGAAAAACCAACTAGTTTGGTGAATGTTGGCTGAAAATGTTGGGCCGTGTGTATGCAGAACAAGTTCACGGCCAACGCCCTTCAGACAAAAATACACAGAAAAGTTGGAAGTCCGATCGTGTGTAGGAGGCTTAATACTGGAATGCCATTAAAGTTCATGTGTATGCAGAGCTTTTTTTCTCAGAAAATAGGTGCAGGAACTCAACCACAACCCGTTCAGATTTCACAAACAGTAGGAGGGTCTTAAAGGGGCATTAAATACCAGGATTGCATTACATACAGAGTGCAGAGTTCAGGGGAGTTACACACAGAGTGCAGAGCTGTCACTTGTAAACACAGAAAACAGACTTCTGTGTTTACAAGTGATTGTGGTGAGCAGGCACCAAAGGGTCTGAGCCAGAGGTGGTGGAACCGAGTTCCCCCTGAAAAAAAGCCCTGTGTGTATGAGTGTGAGAAGACAAGCGTCCCAATACTTTTGACCATATAATGTATATGTAATGGTGTGATAATTGTGTCAATTTAACCTGGTTTTAGTAGAATCTCTTCTGCAAATGTATTGTCCATAATTTTTGTCATTAGACTGGTCACTTGTGTTTTGGGTGCAGGGTATCAGAGGCAGCTCAAGTACAAACATGCCGATGGATCATACAGTGCGTTTGGAAACGGCGAGGATGGAAACACATGGTGAGTTTGATGATATCATGAGACGTATTAAATCAGAATGAAAACACTTGATTCATTAACCACTTAAGGACCGCCTCCTGCACATATACGTCGGCAGAATGGCAAGGCTGGGCATAAGCACGTACAGGTACGTCCTCTTTAAGTGCCCAGCCGCGGGTCGCGCGCGCGGCGTGCTCCCGTGACCCGGTACGAAGCTCTGTGACCGTGGCCGCGGGACCCGATCGCCGCTGGAGTCCCGCGATCGGTCCCCCGTAAACACAGCTTCCCCGTTCATCACTGTGGCGCCGTCATTGATCGTGTGTTCCCTTTTATAGGGAAACAAAATCAATGACGTCACACCTACAGCCACACCCCCCTACAGTTAGAAACACAAATGAGGTCACACTTAACTCCTTCAGCGCCCCCTTGTGGTTAACTCCCAAACTGCAATTGTAATTTTCACAGTAAACCATGCATTTTTAATGCATTTTTTGCTGTGAAAATGACAATGGTCCCAAAAATGTGTCAAAATTGTCCGAAGTGTCCGCCATAATGTCGCAGTCACGAAAAAAATCGCTGATCGCCGCCATTAGTAGTAAAAAAAAAAAAATTAATAAAAATGAAATAAAACTATCCCCTATTTTGTAAACGCTATACATTTTGCGCAAACCAATTAGATAAACGCTTATTGCGATTTAAAAAAAAAAAAATAGGTAGAAGAATACGTATCGGCCTAAACTGAGGAAAACATTTTTTATATATTTTTGGGGGATATTTATTTCAGCAAAAAGTTAAAAATATTGAATTTTTTTCAAAATTGTCGCTCTATTTTTGTTTATAGCGCAAAAAATAAAAACCGCAGAGGTGATCGAATACCACCAAAAGAAATCTCTATTTGTGGGAAAAAAGGACGCCAATTTTGTTTGGGAGCCACGTTGCACGACCGCGCAATTGTCTGTTAAAGCGACGCATTGCCGAATCGCAAAAACTGGCCAGGTCCTTTAGCTGCCTAAAGGTCCGGGTCTTAAGTGGTTAAAACAATACATTTCCTTCACCTGTAATATATATGTGTTGCAATTCCTTTTAGTTTAAAGCCAAACTCCTGGGTTTAATTAAAACTAAAAGAAGCCCAGGGCGTCTGAAAATAGAAAAACAACTTGTACTGCAATGCTCACCCTCTCTCTGAGTTGGGCTCTAAGTAATTTTCCCCCTTTATGTTGTATGTAAGTATAATCCATACCGAAACTGCTGGAGGAAGGGAGGAGGCATGGAAAAGGATAAATATAATACAGTGCTCAACATAAATGAGTACACCCCTTTTGAAAAGTAAGATTTTAATCAATATCTCAATGAACACCAGAATGGGAGTGACGTCATCGCTGCTCCGGCCACTCACAGCGCCGGAGCAGCGATACCCGGAAGTCACTCTGGGTATCATGGCGGCGGGGGGAGGTGGTGTCCGAGGACCGCTGCGGGGGCTTCGTTCTCAGGTAAGTAATTCATAATGAGCTAGTATGATATGCATACTAGCTCATTATGCCTTTGTCTTGCAGGGTTTTATTTTTAAGAGAGGATTTACTTCCTCTTTAATTGACACATATCTAAAAATAAAGTGCCAGAATCAAAATAAATCTATAAAAATAAACTAGAACATGTACATTACAAGTTCATAAGTAACCCCCTCCCCATATTGGTGCCCACAGACACGACTCAACATAAAATCTTTCTAAACAGAGACAAATAACGCTTCTGTGTAGAGTGATGACGTCACAGACAGGACTCCACCTTACATGGTACATCTATAGAGAATTTTCAGTGGTCCTCCTGAAGAAGTCTCCATAGATGTAACGCACAAGGCAGTCCTGTTGGTGACGTCATCATGATACATGGAAGGAAACTGGTCTGGGTGCTATCTGTAGGAGCATTGATGACATTATTTGTCTCTGTTTAGGAAGATTTTATGTGTAGTCGTATTCTCTATGGCCCGGATTCACAAAGCACTTACGCCGACGTATCTCGAGATACGCCGCGTAACTATGCCATGCCCACAATCCGAGATACGCCTAAAAATAGGCTTCCTACGGCCGACGTAACTTGCCTACTCCGTCGTATCGTGGGCGCATATTTACGCTGGGCGCATTTGCCGCTCCCATTGATTTTCTATGCACATATGCAAATGAGGGAGATACGCCGATTCACGAACGTAGTTGCGCCCGGCGCATAATAGACGCGGTTTGCGTAAGTCGTACGCCCCATATATGAGGCGCAAGTCATGCTAAGGTATGGACCAGGGAACACAGCCGTCGTATTTTACGTCGTTTAGGTAGTACGTGAATAGGGCTGGGCGTAGGTTACGTTCACGTCGTAGGCAGTGATCCGTCGTATCTTAAGGAGTAGTTACGACGTGATTCTGAGCATGCGCACAGGGATACGTCCACGGGCCGGGGCATGCGCCGTTCGTTATTCGTATCTTTATGGCGCTCGGCCCATCATTTGCATGGGGTCACGCCTCATTAGCATGGCTCATGCCCACTTCCAGCTACGACGGCTTACGCCGAGGGAACCCAGCGCAGTTTGGGCGGCAAGTGCATTGTGGACCTCGAGATATGCCGCGTAAGTGTAACTATGCCGTGCCCACAATCCGAGATACGCCTAAAAATAGGCTTCCTACGACCGACGTAACTTGCCTACGCCGTCGTATCGTAGGCGCATATTTACGCTGGGCGCATTTGCCGCTCCCATTGATTTTCTATGCACATATGCAAATGAGGGAGATACGCCGATTCACAAACATAGTTGCGCCCGGCGCATAATATACGCGGTTTGCGTAAGTCGTACGCCCCATATATGAGGCGCAAGTCATGCTAAGGTATGGACCAGGGAACACAGCTGTCGTATTTTACGTCGTTTAGGTAGTACGTGAATAGGGCTGGGCGTAGGTTACGTTCACGTCGTAGGCAGTGATCCGTCGTATCTTAGGGAGTAGTTCCGACGTGATTCTGAGCATGCGCACAGGGATACGCCCACGGGATGGCGCATGCGCCGTTCGTTATTCGTATCTTTATGGCGCTCGGCTCATCATTTGCATGGGGTCACGCCTCATTAGCATGGCTCATGCTCACTTCCACTTACGACGGCTTACGCCGAGGGAACCCAGCGCAGTTTGGGAGGCAAGTGCATTGTGAATTCGGTGCTTGCCTCTCTGCGCTATGTCGGTGTAGCGTATATTAGATACGCTACGCCGGCATAAATATGCGCCGGTGTATGTGAATCCGGGCCTATATGTATTCACTGGTCTTTCTTTATGTAAGTGCAATTTGAATATCATTTATAGGTAATTAATAAAAAAATGACTGTGTTGTCTATTTTTTTTTTTTTTTTTTAATTAGCCTTATTGTCTTTACAGGCTTACTGCCTTTGTGGTGAAGTCATTCAGCAAAGCCAAAAATTACATATACATTGATGACGTTCAATTGAGTAATTCCTTGTCTTGGTTGACTAAAAACCGATACTATACCGGCTGCTTCCGTAATGTTGGCAAGCTCTTCCAATCTGCTCTAAAGGTAAACCAACTACTCACCAAATCAAATGTCAATGAATTGTCCTGGTGCTGTGATATCGAGTCTACAGAATACGGATAGTGGTGAGTGGTTGGACCTTCTGTCAGGTTGGTATTGCCATCTGTGTCCCTACTGGGGAGATCCACCCCCACTAGTCCCGGTGACCGTTATCTAACCACGGATGGGAGAATTAAAATAAAAATGGAAAACCCAAAGTTGCAACTGTTGAATTTTTGAGTTCTCAGGCCTCGTACACACGACCGAGAAACTCGACGGGCGAAACACATACTGTATTTATCGGCGTATACCGCGCACTATTTTGCCCTGAAAATCAGGGCAAAATCGTGGGTGCGCGATATACGCCGATACCCGCTTTCCCGCCACGAGTTTGAATACTGCGCCGGCATATACCGAGCGCAGTACACTCGTGTATCTTCGGGCAGTCTCGGCACTTCTCGCGCTGATGTCCTGAGCGTACAGGACGTCAGCGCGAGAGTTGCCGAGCCTGCCCGACGATACACGAGTGTACTGCGCTCGGTATATGTCGGCGCAGTATTGAAACTCGGCGCGGGAAACGAGCGGGGAGGACGCCGCGAGGACGCCGCAGAAGGACGCCGGACCCGACGAAGAGGACACCCGAAGCCGCAGACGGACCACGGACCCGACGAAGAGGACCCCCGGAAGCCGCAGAAGGACCCGTACCCGACGAATAGGGAACACCTGAAGCCGCAGACGGACGCCGGACCCGACAAGGCCGCCGATGGACGCCGCGCAAGACACCAAAACTGTAAGTAAAAAAAAAACTTTTTTTCCACAGGATTGGGGGCAACATTAGGGGTGCGCGGTATACGCGGGAGCGCGTTATACCGCGATAAATACGGTAGTTTTGCTCGTCGAGTTCCTTGTGAAGCCGTCGAGAAACTCGACAAGCCAATTTCCTCCATTCCCATCAAGGAAATGGAGAACATGCTCTCTTTTTGGCTCGTCGAGTTTCTCGACAGTTTCCTCGACGAAAATGTACACACGACCGGTTTCCTCGGCAAAAAAAAATCTCCCAGCAAGTTTCTTGCTGGTTTTTGCCGAGGAACTTGGTCGTGTGTACGAAGCCTTACAAGGATGAGAGCAAATCTTACAATTTGTCAACCTGTTTCTAGAAGGGAGTATTCCCTCACTTTGGAGAGATATCCTACATTTCTTACTGGTGGCAATGGGAATGGTCACCAGTAGAACAGACAGACAAAAAAAACTGACAGGGTCTTAACCTTTCCTACTTAAAGGGGTTGTAAAGGTATTTTTTTTATCCTCGTCTTCTGGGGTCCCTCGGCGGATGTCTCGGCTCCTCCCCGCAACAGCTACCCCCCATTCTGGGAAGCGTTCTTCCAAGGGGGTTGACTGTATCAATTGGCTCCGCCTCCGGCACTGCATCATTGATTTAACCACTTAAGGACCCCTTCACGCCCATATACGTTGGCAGATCCCGCGACCCGATCCGAAGCTCCGTGACCACGGCCGCGGGACTCGCGGATAGGGTTGCCACCTCATCCCTTTACAACAGAACACATATGAATTACACAGGTTCTGTGGCTGATTAAGGTGGTAATTGAACTCAAGTGGAGCCTTATCTAAATTAAATTAGCCTCAGAACCTGTGTAATTCATATGTGTTCTGTTTTAAAGGGATGAGGTGGTAACCCTACTCGCGGACCCGATCGCCGCTGCAGTCCCGCGATCGGTCCTCGGAGCTGAAGAATGGGGAGAGCTGTATGTAAACACGGCTTCCCCGTGCTTCACTGTGGCGCTGTCATCGATTGTGTGTTCCCTAATATAGGGACACACAATCGATGATGTCACACCTACAGCCACACCCCCCTACAGTTAGAAAGACAGATGAGGTCATACATAACCCCTTCAGCGCCCCCTGTGGTTAACTCCCAAACTGCAACTGTCATTTTCACAGTAAACAATGCATTTTTATAGCATTTTTTGCTGTGAAAATGACAATGGTCCCAAAAATGTGTCAAAATTGTCCGAAGTGTCCGCCATAATGTCGCAGTCATGAAAAAAATCGCTGATCGCCGCCATTAGTAGTAAAAAAAATTAACCAATAAAAATGCAATAAAACTATTCCCTTTTTTGTAAACGCTATAAATTTTGCGCAAACCAACCGATAAAGGCTTTTTGCGATTTTTTTTTTTACCAAAAATATGTAGAAGAATACGTATCGGCCTAAACTGAGGAAAAAAATAATGTTTTTTATATTTTTGGGGGATATTTATTATAGCAAAAAGTAAAAAATATTGAATTTTTTTCAAAATTGTCGCTCTATTTTTGTTTACAGCGCAAAAAATAAAAACCGCAGAGGTGATCAAATACCACCAAAAGAAAAGCTATATTTGTGGGAAATATAGGACGCCAATTTTGTTTGAGAGCCACGTCGCACGACCGCGCAATTGTCAGTTAAAGCGACGCAGTGCTGAATCGCAAAAACTGGCCGGGTCCTTTAGCTGCATTTTGGTCCGGGTCTTAAGTGGTTAATTGACAGCAGCGGGAGCCAATGGCTGTGCTGCTATCAATCTCCAATGAAGAGCCGCCATAAGTTGGATGCATTAAGGCGGAAAAACACGAAGCTTTACAACCCCTTTAATCTCAAACTAACAAAAATAAGTTTGAGCGGTATATACACTTTTGAATTGTATGGAATTGTATGATCCTTTGAATATTTTTTTTTATTATTATTATTTAGCATTTAAAAGAGGCTAACTACTGTATGTATGATCAGGGGACAGTTGTTGTACTTTACAGTACATTCTCATAATGCATGTACAGTGCCTTAAAGTATTTATACCCATTGAAATTTTCCACATTTTGTCATGTTACAACCAAAAACTTAAATGTATTTTATTGTGATTTTCATGTGATAGACCAACACAAAGTGGCACATAATTGTGAAGTGGAAGGAAAATGATAAATGGTTTTGCAAAATGTTTTACAAATCAATATATGAAAAGTGTGGCGTGCATTTGTATTCAGCCCCCTTTACTCTATAACCCCTAACTAAAATCTAGTGGAACCAATTGCCTTCAGAAGTCACCTATTTAGTAAATAGTGTCCACTTGTGTGTAATTTAATCTCAGTATAGATACAGCTGTTCTGCGAAGCCCTCAGAGGTGTGTTAGAGAACCTTGGTGAAGAAATAGCCTCACGAAGGCCAAGCAACACACCAGACAGGTCAGGGATAAGCTGGGAGGAGCAGGTCTCTGCCACAGGCCTAGAACTTGGATACTTGAATAAGCTAAATGGTTGAGCGTATCCTAACCAGTAAATTTGCGCTAGGGTCACCAGTTGACAGTGGAAGTGTACCTGTCAATGTCCCGGTCACCAGATCCCCGATGGTTCGTTCAAGCCCTTTTGGACAACCTGCCCCTGGGTTCTCCTCAAGCCGATCCCCCACCGAACGGCACCCAGCCTGGGATCACCTCAGTAGAAGGGGGACCCAGTGGCATCAGTTGCTCTTGGCCAGGAGGGCCCAGAGTCAGGAACTCTGTGCGCACACCCTAAAGATGGGTGCCGGAACCAGGAACCCGCGAAGAACCAAGAACAACGGCCTCCGCCACAGAAATACTCCCTCCCAGCATGCACAGCGAGGCTCAACTCCTCTCATTGGCTGCTGGGAAAAAGCGGCTCCGCCTGGACCTCTCTGGTGCCACCTGACGCCCAGGGATGGTAACACATCCCTAGATTGCAGTCTGAAGCCCCGTACACACGGCCGAGGAACTCGACGTGCCAAACACGTCGAGTTCCTCGGCCAGTTCAGCCCTGAAGCCGCCGAGGACCTCGGCGGGACGAGTTCTCCCATAGAACAACGAGGAAATAGAGAACATGTTCTCTATTTCCTCGCCGAGCTCCTCGTCGGCTTCCTCGGCCGAAAGTGTACACACGACCAGTTTCCTCGGCAGAATTCAGCCAGAAACTCGGTCGGAAGCTGAATTCTGCCGAGGAAACTGGTCGTGTGTACGGGGCCTGACACACAGAACAATCCAGATTTGGCGACAGCCAAATTTAACACAATTAGGAATGAGAGCAAACTATCTCTCTCATTCCCCCACTAACGTTAGCGTAGCGCCTTTACTGAAAGTAAGGGGGTGCTACATATAGTTTATTTGTACTTGCATGTAATTGAGTATTCTTTGTAAATTAAAATTTCACCACATTCACTAAGCCCCGGGGGGAATATGCTTTCAAAGTGAACAGCTTATCTACCTTTAGTAAATCAACCCCATTATGTGGGGCTGATATCTTGCTAAATAAGAACTGCACTGGGCCACTAAGAGCTCCCTTTAGTGGCTGCTGCACAGTTTTCTGTATTTAATACAATATTAAAGCAGAGCTCTAAAAATGGAACATCCTCTTTTCGGGAACCCTCGGGTGTCACATTTGGCACCTTTCATGGGGGGAGGGGAGTGGCCAAAACTGTCTAAGACAGGTATTTGCACCCACTTCCAATCCTCCAGCCCCCCCCCCACTGTCTCCTGGGAAACCAGTGAGGATGGGCCGGCCGATCGCGCATGCGCAGTAGGGAACCGGGCAGTGAAGCCGCAACCCTTCACTTCCTGATTCCCTCACTGAGGATGGCGAAGGGGACAGCAGAGACGAGCGACTTTGCGGGCGCGCTGGACAGGTAAGTGTCCATTTTTTAAAAGTCAGCAGCTGCCGTATTTGTAGCTGCTGTCTTTTTAAAAAAAATAAAAATCCGGAATGGACCTCCGCTTTAAGCCTGTAACAATGTGCGCTTCATGTCAAATTACTTTTTTTTGATCAACTGTTGTTCAAATCTATTACGCTACATAAAGTGCCAGGCAAGTAGAGGCAGCAAAATGACAATCAGTTGCTTTCTTCCATGGGGTTGCTAGCAGTGGCGGCTGGTGATAAATATTTTGGGAGGTGGGTGAAAGACTAACAATACCCCCCCCCCCCCCCCAGATGGACGGAGATGTGGTGATCCTCCCCCACAGGAGAAGGGCTATGTTCTATGCTCTCCCCGTGTATCTATAGGATGCCAGTTACTCACTCACCAGGCTCATGCTCTCCTGGCTCCCAGCCCTTGTTGCTCCGTCCTATGGTGTAGATCCGGCTGATGGAGGGACATTGCAGCGACATGGCCACCAGCGTCTCTCGTAGCTCGGGGTAGTGGTCAGGAATGGACTGGCCATTGGGACTACAGGGAGTTTCCCGGTGGGCCGATGGCTCAGTGGGCCGGCTTCAGTGACAGCGGACCGCCGCCCCCCTCCGCTCCTCTGTCTCACCCTCCCCGCAGCGCTCACCTGGGGGGAACAGAGAAGCAAGGGGAGGACCAGAGGAGCAGGGGGGACGACAGAGGAGCATGGGGGGAGGGGACAGACAGCTGACTCAACAGCTATGGCCTGGGATTTTCCCATTTCTGCCTAATCTTGTCCGATAAGGGGGGCACCAAACTGATTCTTTGCCCCGGGTGAAATAATGTCTAGCTTCCCCACTGGTACTGCCTATAAGAGGACCAGTACCAGCCGCTCTACTCTAATAAAGTAGAACGGCTAGTGGCTAGTGAAGGGGGAGAGGGGGCTTGGGTGGCCGGGGGGTGCGGGAGTTGTCCGGCCGCCATGGGAGAGACCTGTCAAAGTGGGCCAGTCTGGATGAAGTCCAGGGCCAAATTTTTGTCCCAGTCCAGCCCTGGTAGTGGTGATACTGGAAGGAGATGCCCGCCACTTCCTGGCTCAGCCTGTTCCTCTTGCCCTTGGAGGTCATGCAGTAGACGGTGAGCAGAAGAAGGAGCCTGCAGGCAGCCAACCACAGAGAGCCCCGGCTGAGACTCCCTGGCCAATCAGGACCTGCTTCGCTTCCTAATTGACCAGGAGGCATTATTGCATTATGGTGTGCACCCCAGAGCACAAACACACATGTATGTATATCAGCAGAGCAGTGGACGGTGTCAGAGCAGAGAACGGTATCAGTAGGGCAGTGGATGGTGCCAGTAGTTTTTATTATTATAATTTTTTTGTATTTTTTTATTATTTAATTTACAATTTTTTTGTAATTTACAATTTCTTTTTTATATTTTTTTTACAATATTATAATTGTTTTTACATTTTTTTTAGGTGTCCCGTTTGGGGGGCTTTGGGGAAATATCAAGGGTCTAAACGGAGAGAAAGGGACTAAGGGCAGAGCTTCCCCAGTCCCTTTCTCTGCAGCCTCAGCTGCCCTGGACAGTGAATGAATGGGAAGCAGGGGCGGACTGACAACTCATGGGGCCCCCCTGGGCAATAGAAGACTATGGGGCCCCCGGGCTTACAGATGGCCACCATGCCAGGAGGCAGTGCAGAGGCGGGGCAGTTAAAATCTCTGGATTTTCACATCAAAAGCATGTCGGTTTCGGACATATCAGGGACAGATGTAAAAAGAACACAGATTTTTACATACTGTCCCTGGTTTTATTGAGCCTGACAACCCTGATGGGGCCCCCTAGTGGCATGGGGCCTGTGAAGGACTTTTATGCAATTGCCTATATGCTTCAGTTTAATTCTCTGCCTGCTATTTTAATGTCTGTGTGTTATGTGTAGAAGGTGATTTCATGGGGACCCGAATGACTCATTCCTCTGCATAACAGACTGTTGAAATGTTAATGTCCCATCCCCAGCCAGCTCTCTATTCTAAAGGGTAATTGATCTATTGTGTGTGTAAAGAAGACCTGTGTTTACCCTTAAGAGATGTGTATTGTATCGTCAGGCTAAATGATTAGATAATTGGCTCATGTTAATTATTCTGATTGCTTCGTTGTAGTAATTAACGTCACTGATGTCATTATCTAAAGAAATGTGCCTTGTCAGGGTCGGCTCCAAAGTGTCTACCTATAATCTGTATGGGAGCCCAGTGTGTGGAAAGGGGGTGGAGATTTCATTGTTCTTTGATTGATGATTAGCTTGTAAACTGTATATAACTAGCAGCATGCTGCCATTAAAGTGTGTCTTGTTCCAGCATTAAGCTTTGGCTCATGTATGGTCTTTTATGGGAAGAAGGGAATGCTTGACGGGGATGTTTTCTACTACCGTCACAGGGCCCCAATGGTCAGTCCGCCCCTGATGGGAAGTGCTCTTTTCTGAGTGGCTTCTTGTTCATTCACAAACTGAAGCATAGCAAACACGGTTTACTATGCTTCTGTTAAGAATTAACACAAGAGCCATGGGTACAGATCACTCACTGTGTTCGTTCATTCATCCATCCTGAAACATCCCTTGCAGCAGCCAGCGGGAAAGAAGAGAAGGGAAGCTGGCAGCACTGCAGGGGAGAGACGGGACACCAGAACACAGGGGGAATTGGCACTGCACAGGGTGATTAGGGTGTGTAAATTATCTTCTGTTCTGATATTCCCTACAGCTGTAAATGTTCTTTATAAAAGTAAAAAGTATTATTGCCATGTTTATATGTGTCCCTCTTTCCTATGTGTGCTCTGAGCCAGTGATATATGTGTTGCAGGGAGGAGTGGAAGATGACGTTTCTTTGTCTACATATGTGACCATAGCACTGCTGGAGGCGGATGTGCCAAAAGATGTAAGTATAAAAAGGGAAAAAAGTGCGCTTACTAATACAAACAAATCGTGAACAAGCTGCTAACTCAAAAATGTTATACTAACATAAAATCTGATACAAAAAAAAAAAAAAAAAAATGGAGTAGCGCTAAAAAATGGAGTAAGGCCTTCAAAGGACAGAAGGCTATATAAACACAATGTCTATCAAGGTGGTGTGATATACAAAAGTGAAGAAAATCATTAATGAAAGTCCATGTGAAGAACAGATTCAGAGCGTGACGCCCCAATGTGATTCAGGTTATGTGAAGTCTGATTCCAATAAAGAGATACGACTTGCTGACCCTTACCGCAAAGAAAGATCCTAACGGACCAAGTCAAGCTGGATTCACTGGGTATGCTGGAGAGGATCCTCTCTGTATATACAATCCCTCCAGGGGTCACCAATCGATCAGTGAAACGACCAAATAAAAAGAAAAAAACTCTTATAGTGTAAATCCGTGTGTGATGATCATAAACATGTATCCCCAGTGACTGGTAATAGACAGTGTGAACATAAACAAACCACCACCAGTACACACACTGACCCTTACCAGAGCCACTGATCCATCAGGATCAGTCAAAGCATAGGGGATAAACACAGTAGGCAGCGATGGGACGTCTCAGCCAATGTTGGAACAGGAGATGCAGCAGGTAGAATATGTGAGAGGAGGAAGAAAGACTCACATAGCGTAATACCGTAGCGATATTTAATAAAATAAAATAGTAACACTTACAATTGGATAAAAAAATAACAGCAGGGTATGAGAAAAGCCGGCCGGCGTGTCAGAACGGATCCTCAGATTGCGGTGACGTCAGCACGTCGCCTCCCAACGTTTCGTCTGCTCTAGACGTGGTCACGGGAATGATGTAAAAGATGTAAGTGCCATCAACTCTGAGTGCAGAAATAGTCATCAGAATCAATTATTTAGGTTGGGTCATTATAGAGTAAGTCCCCCGGGACAGTGAGAAAACATTGGGAATCGTGCATGTATTGGAGAGATATGCCGAGCATTTTTGTTTATTGTAACCATGCATATACTATAACAGGGCTCAAAATTTCAAGTCCTGAGCTACTAGCCAGGCCTCAAGGGTTACTCGCCACCAGATGCCCTGCCCAACCCCTTACCATGTCCCGCCCCTAATCCCGTCCTCCTAAATTATCTCATGAAATTACACTTAAATGTTTTATGCAGAATTAAGTTATAAAAATAAATATTAACAACAACTTTATCCGGGCCCAAAAATGCAGCCTGCCCATGTCTACCAGTGCAGCCATGTGTCCCCAGTGCAGCCATGTGTCCCCATTGCAGCCTGTGTCCCCAGTGCAGCCATGTGTCCCCATTGCAGCAAGTGTCCCCAATGCAGCCTTGTGTCCCCATTGCAGCCATGTGTCCTCAATGCAGCCATGTGTCCCCAGTGCAGTCATGTGTCCCAATTGCAGCATGTGTCCCCAGTGCAGCCATGTGTCCCCATTGCAGCCATGTGTCCCCAATGTAGCCTACCTGTGCTGGGTAAGAGAGAGGAGAGCTGCCGCCGCGAGTGTGGGAGTGATCTTAGGGGGAGAGAGAGGAGAGGGGAGTCGCCGCCGCTGCTGCCGCCGCCGTGTTGTTCAAAGCGCGGGGAACATAGCAGCTTTCAATTCAATAGCTGTGTTGCCCGCCGTGCACCGTCATATACAGTCCCTCCCCCCTTGTTTGGGAAACTTTGATAGACAGATCACCCATCCAATCCTGGGATGGGTGATCTGTCTATCGAAGTGCCCGGACAAGGGGGAGGGGCTGTATATGACGGTGCGCGGCAGGGAACACAGCTATTGAATTGAAAGCTGTTATGTTCCCTGCACTTTGAACAACACGGCAGCGGCGGCGGCGACTCTCCTCTCCTCTCTCTTCCCTTAAGATCACTCCCACACTCGCCAGTCCTCAAAATCCACTCGCAAAATGCGAGCAGGCGAGTGGAAATTTTGAGGGCTGTACTATAACATGACCATGTTCTCTCCAACAAATATTACATACAATTTAGCAGGTTTGTACTGACATGATTTTTTTTTTTCAGAGCCCAGTTGTCAGGGATTCAGTGACTTGTCTACAACGACTTGCCATCAGTGTGACTAATATGTACACCCAGGCATTGCTGGCCTACGCATTCACTTTATACGGTGACATGTACAACCGTCAGATCATGCTGAACAGACTGAACCCAAGAGCTGTGAGAAGAGGTGAGACTTGTAACAATGGAACCTTAGAAAGTATAGGTAAAAATGATCTATCATAAGAACGATGGCTCTGTGTCACAAAAGGACTACGTGGATCACAAACCCAACTGAACAAAATTACAAACACTATGGAAACTATGGGCCAGATTCACATAGAATTGCCCTGGCACAGCGTATCAGAGATACGCTACGCCGCCGTATCTTACCTGGCTCTAAGTCGAATCAAGGAAGATTTTGCGCCGTAAGTTACGGCGGCGTAGTGTATTTCTCGGCGCGTATTTCAAATTGGGCGGGTAGGGGGCGTGATTCATTTAAATGAAGCGCGTCCCTGCGCCGATTGAAATGCGCATGCTCCGTTTCAAATTTTCCCCCCATGCTTTGCGCGAAATGATGTCGCACCGACGTCATTTTTTGAACTTAGACGTGAGTTACGTTCTTTTCCATTTCACGGACAACTTACGCAAAAAAAAATTAGAATTCGACGCGGGAACGACGGCCATACTTTAACATGGCAAGTCTATCTATACGCCACGAAATAGCAGCTTTAACTATACGCCGGGAAAAGCCGACTAGCGACGACGTAAGAGAATGCAACGGCCGCGCGTACCTTCATGAATCGACGGAAAAGGCTAATTAGCATACCCGACGCGGAAAACGACGCAAACTCCACCCAGCAGGCGCCGAAGTATTGCACCTACGATCCGAAGGCGTACAAAGCCGTACGCCTGTCGGATCGAAGCCAGAAGTCGTCGTATCTTGGTTTGAGGATTCAAACTAAAGATACGAGGCGGCAAATTTGAAAGTACGCCGGTGTATCAGTAGATACGCCGACGTACTCTCACTGTGAATCTGGCCCTATAATGCCACGTACACACGACATAGAAAAATGCAATTTTTTTAATTGGTCATTAAAAACGATCGTGTGTTTGCTCCAGAGTATTTTGGGCATTAAAAATGTAGAACCTGCCCTATTTTTTTCTCAACGTTTTTCACGTTGTTGTTTTTCTCGTCGTGAAAAATGGTCGTGTGTACGCTTTAACGACGGGGGAAAAAAACGCGTATGCTCAGAAGCAAGTTATGAGAAGGGACATTTGCAAAATCAGCCCAAAGGGTAGCGCCAATCAAATGGAACTTCCCCTTTATAGTGCTGTCATACGTGTTGTACGTCACCGCGCTTTGCCTCGAGCATTTTTTAATCACGATCGTGAGTAGACATGTGCGATTCCGTTCGTAACGAATGGATTTTCGTACGAATTTGTTAGTATTCGTACATTCGGATCAATTCAAACATCCGAATAGCTGGAAGTACTAAAATACGAAAATTACGGAATTACGAATAAGCAAAATAACGAACAAGCAAAAATACGAACATACGATTGGACAAACTTACTAAAATACGAAACACTGAAACAGCAAAAGAACGAAAATGACATCTATAACGAACAATTTGTATTCCGTATTTTAAATCCTTTGGCCCGGATTCAGAAAGGACTTGCGACGGCGTATCTCCAGATACGCCGTCGTAAGTCCAAATGTGCGCCGTCGTATCTATGGGCGTATTCAGGAACTGAGATACGCCTGAATTTTGCAAGATACGACTGACGTAAGTCTCCTTGCGCCGTCGTATTTTGGGTGCATATTTACGCTGGCCGCAAGGGGCGCTTCCATAGATTTACGCGTCGAATATGCAAATGACCTAGATACGCCAATTCACGAATGTACTTGCGCCCGTCGGATTTAGCTACGCCGTTTACGTAAGGCTTACGTCCAGCATAAAGTTACCCCTGCTATATGAGGCGCAGGTAATGCAAAGTATGGACGTCGGAACAAGCGTATGTTTTTACGTCGTTTACGTAAGTGGTACGTGAATGGGGCTGGGCATAGGTTACGTTCACATCGTTGCCATTGAGCCGTCGTAACTTAGGGCGTAAATTCAACGTGATTCTGAGCATGCGCGCGCATGCGCTGTTCGTACGGCGCTTCATTTACATGGGGTCACTATTCATTATAATACTACACGCCCACTACCAGCCTACTTTGAATTACGCCAATCAGCTTATCTATTTTGTGCTGAGTCACATTGTACAGTGTAAAGCCTCGTACACACGATCGGACTTCAAACAAACTTTTCCATGGATTTTTGTCCGAAGGGATTTGGCCAGACTTTTGTTGCCGAAAAGTTTGTCCGTTTGCAGAGCGAACTTTTGTCCAATGAAAACCGAAAAAGTTTGTCCGATAGAGCGTACACACGCTCGGATTTTTTGGAAAACGCTCATTTGGAAGTTTGTTGGCAAAAAGTCAGACCGGCTTAAGAGAAAGTCTATCTTAATATGGATTATCCGCGTGTTAAAAATGAAACTAAAATACGAGATTTGCGAATGACCGCGCCGCGATGTATTTACAAAATTGCAAAATTCCGAATCCATTAAACGCTAATTATTATCTAACAAAATTACGAATTTCGAATCAACGACAATAAATTAGGCAGAATTACGAATCATTTAGTATCAATGAAAATAAAACTGTTACGAAAATACGAATAGGAAAACTTGCGTCTTACGAAATACGAACGGGTCCGAATAGGAAAACTTGCGTCTTACGAAATACGAACAAGTCCGAATAGGAAAACTTGCGTCTTACAAAATACGAATCTACGGAACGAGACGAAACCAAACAAAAAAAAACGTTTGTTTTTTTTGTGCACATGTCTAATCTTGAGAGGAATCATGTAGAGAAAAACTTTGTTTTTTTTCATGACATGAAAAACGGTCATGTGTACGCGGCATCAGTATTTCAGCTGTGTGGGGATCTCTGCTTTAATTTTTGTTCATAAAAGATATCAGTGACTTTTTTGAATCAAAGTAAAATGTTTTTTAGGATATTTCATCTTAACCACTTCAAAACCGGCCCATTGTAAAATGACGTCCACAAAGAACCTCTACCGTTCAGAGTGGACGTCATATGACGTCCTGGGCTTTGTGGGGGGGATATCTGAATGATGCCTGCAGCTAGAGGCATCATTCAGATATCCTTCTCTTCTGCCGGCGATTCTGCCGCTAGATCGTTCTTACAGGCGGCGGGAGGGGACATCCCCCCCTCCCGCCGCCATCCGGTGCTTCTCCGGGCTCTCCCGTGCCATCGGAGGCCCGGAGAACGAATCGTCCGGCGCTGGCAGGAAGCATAGAGATGACTGGTGACCAGATGGTCACCAGTCATCTCTATGACCGTCGGAGGACCCGGGCGCGATGTGATGACGTCACGCCCGGGTCCCCGTAAGTAAACAAAGCCGCAATTGCGGCTGCTAAGCAACAGTACGCATGAGATCGGTGAATTTTTTTTCACCGATTTCATGCTTTCAGGCCTGGAGGAGAGATGTGGGGTCATAAAGAGTACCTGTCACACACATTCCTATTACAAGGGATGTTTACATTCCTTGTAATAGGAATAAAAGTGATAATAAAAAAAATAAAATAAAAAAAAAAAGTGTAAAAAAATCATGAAAATATGTAAAAAAAAAAAAGATTTTTTTTTTTTTTTAACGCCCCCTGTCCCCAGTAGCTTGCGCGCAGAAGCGAACGCACACGCAAGTCCCGCCGACATATGTAAACGCCGTTTAAACCACATATGTGAGGTATCGCCGCGTGCGTTAGAGTGCCAGCAACAATTCTAGCACTAGATCTCCTCTGTAAATCTAAACTGGTAACCTGTAAACATTTTCAAAGCGTTGCCTATGGAGATTTTTAAGTACCGAAGTTTGGCGCCATTTCATGAGTGTGCCCAATTTTAAAGCGTGACATGTTGGGTATCTATTTACTCGGTGTAACATCATCTTTCATACTTTACAAAAAAATTGGGCTAACTTTACTGTTTTGTTATTTTTTTAATTCATGAAACAATTTTTTTCCAAAAAAAAGGCATTTAAAAAATTATTGCGCAAATACCGTGCAAGTTAAAACGTTTCAATGACCGTCGTTTTATTCCCTAGGGTGTCTGCTAAAAAAACATATATAATGTTTGGGGGTTCTGCGTAATTTTCTAGCAAAAAAAATATGATTTGTACATGTAGGAGAGAAGTGCCAGAATAGGCCTGGTATGGAGGTGGGTATAAAAGCCCGGTATGGAAGCGGTTAAATGTATTCAATTTTGCACTAGCCAATACAGCAGTGGGCAAAAGTCCGGGACCCGACGGTTTCACCACCCTGTACTACAAAAAGTGTAGGGAGATCCTCTTACCAAAATTATGCCAATATTTTAATGGATTGGGCAAAGACTTCGGGTTGAGTCGGGAGGCCTCAGAGGCCATTATAACAGTTATCCCCAAGGAAGGCAAGGATAAAGGAGATTGTTCAGGATATCGACCAATATCTCTGCTAAATACAGATGTAAAACTGTTTGCAAAGGTATTGGCCGAGAGAGTAAAACGGGAAATGGCAAAGATGGTACATCCTGACCAGACAGGGTTCATCCAGGGAAGGGAGGGGAGGGACAATGGAGTTAGAGCATTATTGATAATGCAAAAAATGAAAACAAACGGAACCCCCAGTCTACTCCTGTCGATAGATGCGGAGAAGGCATTCGACAGGGTAGACTGGGGATTCATGCTACGTACCCTGGATGAAATGGGGTTTGGACAAAGGATGAGGGAGTGGATAACAACTCTATACCAGGAACCGAGGGCAAAAATAAAAATAAATGGTAGCCTATCCCAAGACCTGATAATGAAAAATGGAACCAGACAGGGATGCCCCCTTTCCCCACTTCTATTTGTGCTCTCCCTGGAGCCACTATTAGCCAGGATACGCAAGAACCCCGACATAAGAGGAGTTAAAATAGGAGAGGACGAACACAAACTCTCAGCATTTGCTGATGAAGTACTCTTCTATTTGTCAGACCCTATAATCTCAATTCCAAAATTACTGGACTTATGCATGACATACGGAGAAATATCAAATTTTAAAATCAACGTAGCTAAAACCGAGATTCTAAGTATTAATATCAATGGACGAGAGGAAAGGGATTTAAAACAGAAATATTGCTTCTCCTGGGTAAAAGCACTCAAGTACCTCGGTATTTTTCTAGTTAAATCAATGGAAAAAATGTACGTGAAAAATTTTATCCCCTTGTTAAACGAAATTAGGGAAGAAATTGGGAGGATAAAAAGCAGACCGATATCCTGGATAGGACGAATACATTTCTGTAAAATGGTAATTTTACCAAAGATTACTTACAAGTTCCAGATGATACCTATAAGTTTGCCCGGAACACTCTTCTCAGCCCTTAAGAAACAGATCATGAACTTCATTTGGAGAAATAAGAAACACAGAGTATCCTTCCAAACCTTAAGACAACCTAAAAATAAGGGGGGATTAGCAGTACCAGACGTTAAAACATACTACGAGGCTGTGGTTTTGTCAAGGGTGGTGGAATGGGTTAGGGCCAGTAAGGAAAAGAGATGGGTTAACATTGAAAACGAAATGTCAAAGGCAAGTTTAGATAAGATTATATGGAACCCACCTAAATATAGGACACTCGATAAGAATACACACGAGATAACGAAAAATGCACTAAAAATTTGGGATTCTAGGTACAAAAAAATAGAAAAGGAATTTAACTCACCATTATTGGCACTGAAAAACAATGATTATTTTGCACCGGGTAAAGCACAGATTGGAGGAAATTGGATAAAAAAAGACACTACCCAATTAAGGGATGTAATAAAAGATGGGCACATTGCAACACTACAAGAATTAAAAGAAAAAAAAGATTGTTTTTTGGAAATAGATGAATGGAGATACCATCAGCTGGCCCACTTTATACAAAGATTACCGCACCCACTGAGATCAGGGGAGCAGCTATCCGAACTGGAAAAAATATGTACATCGGAAAAGGTCAAGGGAACTATCTCAAAATTATATAAGATTTTGCTAAAGGTGGACGAGCGGATGGTTCCTCCTTTCATCAAAAAATGGGAGAGGGAACTTGGATCAAAGCGAGATAGGGCCACAATTGAAAAAATACTGACACTGGCCCATTCCTCGGCAATAGATAGCCGTACAGCTGAGATGAGCTACAAATGCTTGACCGGATGGTACATGACCCCGGACAAATTATCTAAATTTAACGAAGGACAAACGGGAGAGTGCTGGAGGGGATGTGGATCCCCGGGTACAATGGCTCATCTCTGGTGGAAATGCCCTAAGGTTGAGGAGTTCTGGAAAAAAATACTGGGATGTATAGAAGAGATCACAAAAGAAAAAATTAAGTGGGATCCTTGGGTGATATTGTTCCATGGGGGTGAGGAAAAAATCAAAAAATATAAGAAAACCTTAGTCCCACACCTATTAAATGCCGCCAAAAGGATAATACCGAGAAGATGGCAGGAGATAGACTGTCCCCATACCTGGGAGTGGATGGACTCTGTGGAAGAGACTTACAGAATGGAAGAACTGAGGGAAGAAGTGGCAGGAAATAGTATAGTCCAGGATAAGAAGTGGGACAATTGGAGGGGTTTCAAGAGATCCTGGAGCTATGCAGAAAAACTTAGGGCTGAGACCTAAAGATAATAAAAACAGAGTTGAAGGCATCAGGAGATACTCCGGATTGTCTGTGGTGAGAAAGGGGGAGGGTGGGGAGGGAGAGGGGGGAGGGAGAAATTGGGATAAGGTAAAGTAACTGAAAAATTGTCTTTTTTCTGTGAGACTTTAATTAAGTAAATGAAGGAGTAAATACCATAATATATACACAAAAAAAAAAAAAAAAAAAAGTATATATACATTTACACATCTCGGAAAGAAAAAAGCAAATGTAAGAAAAATAAACTACACTAATGATGCGAAACCTGATCAGAGACGCAAAGGGCTGGCAAACGGAACATGAGCGTATAAACGCACACTCTATGGCCCCATACTCACGAGCAAACATGTCTGCTGAAACTGGCCCGCAGGCCAGTTTCAGCAGACATGTTTGGTCGTGTGTGGGCGCGAGCGGGCCGAATTCCAGCAAACATTTGCCCGCCGGGCCTTTTCCCAGCGGACAAATATTCCTGGACTTGTTTTAAAACAGTCCGCTGGAATCCTGCCCGCTCGGACATGTACGGTCGTCAGTACAGACCTACCGTACATGTCCAGGCGCCCGCCGTCCCTCGCATGCGTCGAATGACTTCGACGCATGCGTGGAAGCATTTTAAAGGCGGGCCGCCCACGTCGCCGCGTCATTGTCGCGGCGACACCGCGTCATCGACGCGGCGACACCGCGGACACGCCCCGCGTATTGTTTACGCGCGGACTTCTGTACGATGGTGTGTACAACCATCGTACAGAAGCCCTCTGGCAGACATGTATGGTGAAAACGGTCCGACGGACCGCTTTCACCATACATGTTTGGTCGTGAGTACCCGGCCTATGAGGTTGATGTCTGAAGTGAAAAGAAAAAAAAAAGAAAAAAAAAATGTATTCAATGATTTAGTTGTGTGGTTTCTATCAAAGTGGAATTCAGGAAATATCACTATCAGAGCTACTACCGGGCAAACTTCTAGTTTCAGCACCATGGACAGGGGATATATTTTTTATACTTTACACACTTGAAACAAACACAACTACTAGCTGATACTGATAACTGAGTGTGCAAGCAAGGAAAAACCAACGGCAGAATTGTTCTTGTCCAGATTCTGTTCTATTCAGACCCTTTTATCATACAAATCCAACTGGTTTTGTGGGTGTTTTACCCTACGTTCACACCTATGCCCTTTTTTGGTGCATTTTACCTTTTGCAGAAACGCACTATAGACCATTTAACAAGGTTTCCTACGGTACACATTGACATCTATGGCCCGGATTCAGATACGAGTTACGACAGCGTATCTCCGGATACGCCGTCGTAACTCTGAGTGTGTGGGGTCGTATCTATGCGACTGATTCATAGAATCAGTTACGCATAGATTTCCCTAAGATCCGACCGGCGTAAGTGTCTTACACTGTCGTATCTTAGGCTGCATATTTACGCTGGCTGCTAAGTGGCGCTTCCGTATATTTATGCGAGGAATATGCAAATTAGGTAGATACGCCGATTTAGAAACGTACGTCCGCCCGGCGCATTTTTTTACGTCGTTTATGTTAGGCTTTTTCCGGCGTAAAGTTACCCCTGCTATATGGGGCATATCCTATGTTAAGTATCATTTTACTTCCACTGCACAATTATGTGCCACTTTGTGTTGGTCTATCACATAAAATCCCAATAAAATATATTTACATTTTTGGTTGTAAGATGACAGAATGTGGAAAATTTCAAGGGGTATGAATACTTTTCCAAGGCACTGTGTATGTATATATCTAGATCTATAGATATATCTAGCTATAGATCTATAGATATATATATATATATATATATCTATATATATATACAGGGTGGGCCATTTATATGGATACACCTTAATAAAATGGGAATGGTTGGTGATATTAACTTCCTGTTTGTGGCACATTAGTATTTGTGAGGGGGGGAAACTTTTCAAGATGGGTGGTGACCATGGCGGCCATTATGAAGTCGGCCATTTTGAATCCAACTTTTGTTTTTTCAATAGGAAGAGGGTCATGTGACACATCAAACTTATTCGGAATTTCACAAGAAAAACAATGGTGTGCTTGGTTTTAACGTAACTTTATTCTTTCGTGAGTTATTTACAAGTTTTACAATGTGTTCAATGTGCTCTCCAGTGACATGCGGCGAGTGCTACGCTGTGGGCTCTTGCTGAATGAAGCTAGGACAGCCACTGATGTTTCTTCATTAGTGATAGATTTCATGCGTCCACATTTTGGCAAATCCAACACTGAACCAGTTTGACGAAACTTAGCAAGCAGTTTGCTAACTGTAGCATGGGAGATGGGTGGTCTCGTAGGCTGTCTTGCATTGAAATCTGCTGCAATGACCCGGTTACTGCGTTCACCAGACATCAACACAATTTCTATCCGCTCCGCACGTGTTAACCTCGGCGACATGTCAATGGCTGCAAACAAAGAGAATCTTGTAAATAACTCATGAAAGAATAAAGTTACGTTAAAACCTTGTGAAATTCCGAATTAGTTTGATGTGTCACATGACCCTCTTCCTATTGAAAAAACAAACGTTGGATTCAAAATGGCCTCCATGGTCACCACCCATCTTGAAAAGTTTCCCCCCTCACAAATACTAATGTGCCACAAACAGGAAGTTAATATGACCAACCACTCCCATTTTATTAAGGTGTATCCATATAAATGGCCCACCCTGTGTATATATATATATATATATATAGATATATAGATATGTCTATCTATATATCTATATACAGTATGGGGTAGATTCATAAAGAAGTTACGCTGGCGTATCTATTGATACGCCGCGTAACTTCTAAGATGCTCCGGCGTATCTTTTTTCTGTATTCAGAAAACAAGATACGCTGGAATTTGGCTAAGATCCGACTGACGTAAGTCTCTTACGCCGTTGTATCTTAGTTGCATATTTACGCTGGCCGCTAGGTGGCGCTTCCGTCGATTTACGCGAGGAATATGCAAAATAGGTAGATACGCCGATTCAGAAACGTACGTCCGCCTGGCGCATTTTTTTTACGTCGTTTACGTTCGGCTTTTTCCAGCGTAAAGTTACCCCTTCTATATGAGGCGTATCCTATGTTATGTATGGACGTCGGGCCAGCGTCGAATTTTCCGTCGATTACGTCGTTTGCGTAAGTCGTTCGCGAATAGGGCTTAGCGTAAATTACGTTCACGTCGAAAGCATTGGCTTTTTGCGCCGTTAGTCAAAAACGTCATTTACGTGGGGTCATGTTTTATTTACATAAAACACGCCCACCTCTTTACAATTTGAATTAGGCGCGCTTACGCCGGCAGATATACACTACGCCGCCGTAACTTAGGGCGCAAGTTCTTGGTGAATACAGAACCTGCCTCACTAAGTTACGGCGGCGTAGCGTATCTGAGATACGCTACGCCCGCAGAAATTTATGCTAATCTACCTGAATATATATATATATATATATATATATATATATATATATATATATATATATATATAGATAGATAGATAGATAGATAGATAGATAGATAGATAGATAGATATAAATATATACACAGGCATAGTGAAAAATACAGTTTAAAAATAAATAACTGTTTACTTATTATTTGCAATCTCTACTTTTCATGAAATAAGATAAAACCATATCCCAATTTTGTTCTTTTCTTGTGTCCTCTTTGCACTCCTCATCCAGAGGGGGAACTGTACTGGCAACCAAAGCCCACATCTCCCTCTGATCCGTTCTGGCACCGGGCTTCTTCTACGGAGGTGGAGATGACATCCTACGTGCTCCTGGCTTTGCTCTCAGCACCCAGAGTAGACTTTCTGGGATCTTCTCAAATTGTCAGATGGCTGAGCAAACAACAAAATGCATTTGGAGGATTTTCATCCACCCAGGTAATAAAGTAGAAACATGTAAAAAAGTTTTTTCAGGACACATTTTTTGGGAGGACAGGCAAGATGTGTGCGAAGTCTAATGCCGCGTACACACGGTCGTTTTATGTGATGAAAAAAAATTACGTTTTTAAAAACGTCACTTTAATTGACCGTGTGTGGGGGAAAACGTCGTTTTATGTCTTCTAAAAAACGACCAAAAAAAATTGAAGCATGCTTCAATTTTATGTGTCGTTTTTCAAAACGTCAACTTTTACTTCACAGAAATTGACCGTGTGTAGCAAAAACGTCGTTTAAAACGACGTTTTTTCATCCGCGCATGCCCAGAAGCTACTTATGAAGCAAGCTTCAATGGAAAAATGTGGTGGAACGTAACCTCGCTTTGCTAGAACATTGTGAGAAAAACGATGGTGTGTAGGCAACTTCGTCTTTGAAAATTGAAGTTTCAAAAACGTTGTTTTTTACTTCACAGAAAATGACGTTTTTTTTCATCACATAAAGTGATGGTGTGTACGCGGCATGAGCCCTTAGCTGATATCAGTTGTGCGGAGATGAACAATGGTTATGGGAATTTAATAGATGTCTATGGGAACAGATGTCTTAACAATCAATCAATTTTTGCAAAGTTGATTTCAGACAGCCCTTGTGTTTGCCAAGCAAGATCATGAGGCTACAAACCACTGAGAAGCATACCTCCAGTTGGTTTTACATTGTAAAAGTTCTTCTTTCTTTAACACTAACTGCCAGGGCCGCCATCAGGGGGGTACAGGCATTTCAGCTGTAAAGGGGCCCAATGGTTCCCAGGGGCCCAGTTGGCCCCCTCCCGTTTTTTTTTTTTGCAATACACCTGTAAGGGGCCCAATGGTCCCCAGGGCCTCTTACAGTCCCGGCTGACCCCCTTCCCGTTTTTTTTTATTATTATTTTTTTGCATTACACCTATAAGGGGCCCGATGGTCCCCAGGGCCCCGTACAGGCCCGGATGGCCCCCTCCCGTTTTTTATTTATTCTCTCGTCGTAAACCAGCGTCGGGTATGCAAATTAGCACTTACGGAGATCCACAAAGGTTTTTCCCTTCGTGAAGTCGCTGTAAGTGTTAGTTTGCTGTCGCAAAGATAGGGTACCTTTTACAAAGTGTAAAGTTAGTACACCATGTAAAAGTATACCCATCTTTCCCGCGTCAATTTTTTATTTTTATTTTTATTTTTCCCGCCGCAACTCTTTTTTACCCGTCGCGATTCACAAAACCTCGGCGCAACGTAACTTTGCGCAAAGCACGTCGGGAAAATAGCGTCGGGAGCATGCGCAGTACGTCCGGCGCGGGAGCGCGCCAAATTTAAATGGGACTCGCCCCATTTCAATTGGCCCGCCTTGCGCCGGACTGATTTAGGATACACCGCCGCAAATTTCCAGGTAAGTGCTTTGTGGATCGGGCACTAACTTGGGCAATTTGCGGCGGTGTAACTTAAATCGGAAAAGTTACGTTGCGCCCGCTGGTTGTGAATCTGGCCCAAAGTTCCTACCAGTGCAGTGCGTTCCAGTGCAGTCAAAAATAGTATTGCAACAACTGCCAGTTTATTCTCTAGGGTGTTAGAAAAAATATATAATGTTTGGGGGTTCTAAGTACTTCTCTAGCAAAACTTGTAAATACCAAATCTCAGAAAGAGACTCGGTCCTTAAGTGGTTGAGACCTCTTTCCCTTACTCCTCCAGCACTTCACTTGCTGCAGATTGGCTACAGCTGCCTCTTTCCACTGCCCTCTCTTCTGGTTCTGCACCCATCTCAAACTGCAAACTCTCAGGTGTGCCCCCCCCCCAATCCTCCTGACTGTGCTTCACTCACCAGTCTTCCTGGCTGCGACCAGTTGTTCTCCCTGGAGTCTCCTAACAGTGTTCTCACTCACTGGGGAGCTCCCTGTGGGCCCCGACAGCCTTCACACTCTCTCACTCCTGCTTTTCCACCCAATAACTCCTCGCCAGCTGGGCTGACCCTGGGTATTTAAGGAGGCCTGCCCCCTGTCAATCCAAGTTGGGGATTGGTCAAGGCTCCTCAGAATACCCCAGGCAGCTCCACCTCTCCTCCTCCTGTTTCTATCACCTTCTAGAAAGAAGAGGGAGGTGACAGTGATTCTACCTGTGAGTCACCCGGCCCTGTCCTCAGCCACTCCCAGCCCAGAATAAAAGCAAACAGGCCTAGTCACCAGTTAGGCCTGCCTAAATTTTCCTACTCTATAAAAAATTCAAACCTCTAGCACCTACCTAACTAGAGGGCGCTACATAAGTATTTTTACAATGGCTGTTATAACTGCTTCTAAAAATGTTTTTCCTTTTGGCTAGATCGCTCCTTTATTAATCGATTTGCCAACTTCTCTGATTTCTCTACCCAGGACACAGTTGTGGCTCTCCAGGCTCTTTCCAAGTATGCAGAGGCGGTGTATAGTGGTAGGAGAGATGCGACAGTGACCATCACTTCCAAGACAGGATTTCTGGAGAAGTTCCATGTGAATAACAATAACCGATTCCTCCTTCAGAGGGCGACAGTACCTGGCATTCCCGGAAACTACACTGTGACAACTACAGGGAGTGGCTGTGTCTACGTACAGGTGAGAGCTGACAAGCAAACATGTATGTGTGATAAGAGATATGAGCAGTGTGTGTGTAAAAGTAGCATCAAAGACAAAACGTTTTCATTTAATTTTGGGCAACCTCTGTAATTTTAAATTATACTTCTGGCCAGACAGTAGATGGGTGTACCCGGGTCCCACTGGTTTCCACCAGTTCTGTGCTGATGGCACTGCTGGACATCTTCTGATGTCAAAGGGGAGTAAGCATAATGTGTCTGCTGCATTAAGTTTCCTTGGCCGACCACTGTTTCTAAGGTCCTCAACTTTGCCTGTTTCTTTGTGCGTCTTCAAAAGAGCTTGAACAGCACATCCTGAAACTCCAGTCTGCTTTGAAATCTTTGCCTGGGTGAGATCTTGCTGATGCAGCATAAATACCTTCCAGTGATCCGGCGCAGTTTAGTCACTTGTTCCGACGTGGTTGTGAGCAGGCGCAGGGGGATGCGTCCACGTCGCGTCGCATGCGCAGTTCATGATACGTATTTGTCTGGCGCTCGGCCCATCATTTGCATGGCTCACGCCCACTTCCACCTACTCCGGCGTACGCCTTCGAATCCCACACCACGCTGGCGCAGCGTTGGGAGCACTGGCTTGCTGAATGCTTTGCTTGCCTCTCTGCGCTGCGTTGGCGTAGCATACATTGGTTACTCTATAGCGGCGTAATGTGCGCCCACACTCTGTGAATCTGTACCAAAGTGTGCAAATGTTAGGCCCCATACACACGATAGAATCCATCCGCTGAAAAATCCCAGCGAATGGGTTTCAGCGGATAGATCCTATGGTGTGTACACTCCAGCGGATCTGTTTCCGCGGATATTTATCCCCTGGGATGGATTTCCAGCAGATCGAATATTTGCTGACATGCTATCAAATCTATCCGCTGGAATCCATCCCAACGGATGGATCCGCTGGTCTGTACAGACTCACCGGATCCATCCGTCCGAAGGGATCCCCCGCATGCGTCGTAATGATTAGACGCATGCGTGGAATTCCTTATATGACAGCGTCGCGCACGTCGCCGCGTCATAATCGCGGCGACGGCGCGACGCGTCATCGCCAGAGGATTTCGGCGCCGATTTCGATTCGAAGGTGAGTACACTCCATCGCATGGAAATCCGCGCAAATCCTCCAGCGGACCGTATCCGCGGATAAATCCTCTCGTGTGTATGGGGCCTAAGACTTGATGCTGGATTGAAGCCAAAGGGTAGTCACACCAAATATTGATCTAATTCAAATTTTTCTTCTGTTCATTCCCTTCGCATTTTGTAAACTGATAAAAATAAACAATTAAATATATATTTTTGAAAGCATTCTTTTTTTTACAGCACTTCTTTACACCCGCATACCATTCTTTGCACAGTACTGTATGTCACAGAGGTAGAATTTTTTTCATCCTCCGAAAGACTCAAAATAAAAAAATCCAGAAATTCAAACATTCGAAAATTTGAAATGTGAAAATTCAAAAATCTGAAAATAAACGAAAATTGAAAAATCTATAATAATAACTAACTCATAATAACTTTCACTATTCCTAACTATTAAATTATAGGTGTTGGAATTTCCTTTCAAATTTTGGTGTTAGTGAACGTAACGAATACGAATTTATCCGAAATTACGAATTTTCAGAAATAATGAATGTAGTATCTAAACGAATGCAACATATCGAATTATTAATAATAAAAACATTTTATTATTATTACTATTAATTATTAATTTGTTGGTTAGTTATTATTAGTTACCGTATTTTCCGGTGTATAAGACGACTTTCTAACCCCTTAAAATCTTCTTAAAAGTCGGGGGTCGTCTTATACGCCGGTAACCTAACATCCTTACCTTATCCCAAGACATGCAGAATCGCGGCCGTACGTTTTTTCAAAAGCCGCGCCTCCTACGTCTTCTGTTCCGTGATAGGCGGAAACACTCAGCTTCCCAGGAGGCACTGTGTTCAGTGTCCGCCTATCACGGAGGCCCTCTCGTCCTGTGTTTAGTGTCCGCCTATCATGGAGGCCCTCTCGTCCTCGGACGAGAGGGCCTCCGTGATAGGCGAACACTGAACACAGTGCCTCCTGGGAAGCTGAGTGTTTCCGCCTATCACGGAACAGAAGACGTAGGAGGCGCGGCTTTTGAAAAAACGTACGGCCGCGATTCTGCATGTCTTGGGATAAGGTAAGGGCACAGTCTGGCATGTAATGGGGCACAGTCTGGCATGTAATGGGGCATAGTCTGGCATGTAATGGGGCACAATCTGGCATGTAATGGAGCACAGTCTGGCATGTAATGGGGCACAGTCTGGCATGTAGTGACACAGTCTGGCATGTAATGGTGGCACCGTGAGGCGTGTAGGAAGGGGGTAGTCTTATACGGCGAGTATATCCCAAAACCAACATTTTGGCTGGAAAATTAGGGGGTCGTCTTATACGCCCAGTCGTCTTATACGCCGGAAAATATGGTAGTTATCATTTCAAAATTTCCAGATTTCAGATTTTCAAATTTCCGAATGTTCTAAATTTCTAATTTCTGGATTTCGGATTTTCGAATTAGCGAATTTTCAAATTTCGGTCATAACGAATGACCCGGAAAAAAATAAAAAATAAAAAAGATGAGCTCATCGCTGTGCTGTTCCTCCTTTTGCTATCTCTGGGGGCGGATCCAGAATGAACTGGGCTCAGAGGAAGAGGGGGTGAATGATGCAGGTCATATAACACAGATGATATTTTAGAGTCTATTGCAAGGTCCACAATAACTGACTTGATGAATTTGCTTTTTCACCAGGCAGTTCTGAGATACAATATCCCTGCAGAGAGGAGCCACGCTGCCTTCATGATCACACTGGATGTCAATTCAACCCAATGCACCAGAGACCTGCTGACAAAACTTGAGATGAACATAGCTGTAGTGTGAGCCATTG
This sequence comes from Rana temporaria, assembly GCF_905171775.1. Classification (NCBI taxonomy): domain Eukaryota; kingdom Metazoa; phylum Chordata; class Amphibia; order Anura; family Ranidae; genus Rana; species Rana temporaria. The sequence goes on from NC_053496.1 coordinate 15,593,612, forward strand.
TTCCAGCTTTTCATTGTATTACATGGGCCAATGGTATCAGGTTGTATGGATTTATAATCATACACGGTCAGTTAACCACTTGCTTACTGGGCACATATACCCCCCTCCTGCCCAGGTGAAATTTCAGCTTCCGGCACTGTGTCGCTTTAACTGACAATTGCGCGGTCGTGCGACGTGGCTCCCAAACAAAATTGACGTCCTTTTTTTCCCACAAGTAGAGCTTTCTTTTGGTGGTATTTGATCGCCTCTGCGGTTTTTATTTTTTGCGCTATAAACAAAAAAGTGCGACAATTTTGAAAAAAAAATACAATATTTTTTACTTGTTGCTATAATAAATATCCCAATTTAAAAAAAAAAAATTTTCTCAGTTTAGAGCGATACGTATTCTTCTACATATTTTTGTAAAAAAAAATTAAAAATCGACTGGTTTGCGCAAAAGTTATAGCGCCTACAAAATAGAGGACAGAATTATTATTTTTTTTTTTTTTTTTTACTAGAAATGGCGGCGATCTGTGATTTTTATTGGGACTGCGACGTTATGGCGGACACATCGGACACTTTTGACACATTTTTGGCGCCATTCACATTTAATATGCACTAATTACAGTATAAATGTCACTGGCATTGAAGGGGTTAACACTAGGGGGTGAGGAAGGGGTTAAATGTATTCCCTCATTGTGTTCTAACTGTAGGTGGAGGGGGTGACTGGGGGAGGTGACCGATCTGTGTCCCTATGTACAAGAGACACAGATCGGTCTCTTCAGAGACAGGACGCTGTCTCTGTGTGAGCCGGCAATGAGAGATGATCTCATATGTTTACATATGAGATCATCTCTCATTGGCCGCACAGATCGCATCGCAAACGGCCACTCTGATTGGCCGTTCGCGGCGATCTGTGATTGGCTGTGTCCAACACAGAGTTTCGCTGTGCGCTCTGGAGCGCGCGCGGGGAACGCCCAAAGGGGCGGCCGTCAATTGACGGCGTGTTGGATATTCAGATCCGCGAATGACGGCTACAGCGCGGGTCTGAAGTGGTTAAAGTGTAGCACACTTCCAGTTCGAGAGAAAGGAAAAATACAGATATGTTAATGGTATTGTGATATAAGTGTTATAATTTTTTTACCCACTAGAGGTCACTGGTTGCACATACCACTTTCATTGTGATACGGATTACGAACATAATCCGTTCCAGGAGAACGCTCGTAATCCAAAGCACTCGCATATCAAAGCGAGTTTCCCCATAGAAGTCAATGGAAATTAAAAGAACTTGTTCTGCATTGACTTCTATGGCATGCAATACCGCATGTGGCCAGAGGTGGGGGGGACACCGGAGAGCCTCGTAAATACACGGAAAGACTTGGGGGCAGCTCGGCTGAACTTGGAAAGCCTCGGAAAGGCTCGGGAACAGAGTATTTCTATTTTTTTTCGAGTATTTCTGAGCGGCTCTGATCGGCTCCGGGACCCCACCACCTCTAGCCAAATGCGGTGCTGCACACCGCTGTGGCTTGAATCCTGCTCGTTTTGCGAGATAACACTCTCAAGCCGAGTTAGGATTTAAAAAAAAAAGATACTCATATTGCGAAAAGCTTGTTAACCGCATTACTCCCAATCTGAGGTTTCACTGTATAGAATATATTTTTGGTGTCATATGCAATACTCCCACTAGGGGTCACTACTTTATTTTATTTATTTTGTATTTACATCACACGGTATTCTTTTGGAAAAGAGGGAGAGCTTCACATATTTTTCTTTTTACTCTGGTCTGCTAACAACAGTCGGTGTTGAGCGGCAACCTCTTAGATTTAACCACTTAACCCCCGGACCATATTGCTGGTCAAAGACCAGAGCACTTTTTGAGATCCGGTCGTGCGACGTGGCTCCCAAACAAAATTGGCATCCTTTTTTTCCCCACAAATAGAGCTTTCTTTTGGTGGTATTTGATCACCTCTGCGGTTTTTAGTTTTTGCGCTATAAACAAAAATAGAGCAACAATTTTGAAAAAAATGAATATTTTTTACTTTTTGCTGTAATAAATATCCCCCAAAAATATATAAAAAAACTTTTTTTCCCTCAGTTTAGGCCGATACGTATTCTTCTACATATTTTTCGTAAAAAAAATCGCAATAAGCGTTTATTGATTGCTTTGCGCAAAAGTTATAGCGTTTACAAAATCGGGGGTATTTTTATGGCATGTTTATTAATATATTTTTTTTACTAGTAATGGCGGCGATCAGTGATTTTTTTTTCGGTACTGCGACATTATGGCGGACACTTCGGACACTTTTGACACATTTTTGGGACCATTGTCATTTTTATAGCAATCAGTGCTATAAAAATGCATTGGATTACTATAAAAATGCCACTGGCAGTGAATGGGTTAACACTAGGGGGCGGGGAAGGGGTTAAGTATGTTCCCTGGGTGTGTTCTAACTGTAGGGGGGGTGAACTCACTAGGGGAAATTACTGATCTTCTGCTCATACATTGTATGAACAGAAGATCAGCATTTCTTTTCCTGACAGGACCGGGAGCTGTGTGTTTACACACACAGCTCCCGGTCCTCGCTCTGTAACGAGCAATCACGTGTGCCCGGCAGCGATCGGGCACGCACACGGGAGTCGGGGGAGAGCGCTGCTGGGCGAGGGGACGTATAGCTACGTGCTCTCGCCCAGCAAAGCCGACCTGCCGCCGTATAACTGCGGTGGCTGGTCGGCAAGCAGTTAAAGGATCACTAAAGGAATTTTTTTTTTTAGTTAAATAGCTTCCTTTACCTTACTGCAGTACTGGTTTCATGTCCTTATTGTTCGTTTTTGCTTTGAAGTTGCTGTAATTCTGCTGTGATCTCCACACTTCCTGGTTGCCTGTTTCCTTATAACCACAGTACTGAGAGCTTTTCACGGTGGTCTAAGCTGTCATTACTGTGTGTCTAAAACTTAACAGAACCAATCAGATTCATTTTAAAAACAAAACACTGCCCTGGATTTGTTTGTTTTTGTTCTGTGTGTCTCTCTCTAGTTCACAGGAACATGAAACTAGTTTAAAAGTGAAACTAACCTGCAGGCACATTATATGATTGATTTTTATCTATTTGTAATCATTTTTAAAAGGAATCAGTTAACTTTTATGTCTCTATACCCTGTAAACAGTCATTTCAGCAAAAAAAAAAATTCCTTTAGTGACCCTTTAATATACAGTATAGCACTTACTTTATATTAGTAGCGCAGAAGTACATTTCTTTTTATTTGTATACACTTCTAGTTAGGCTGCAAGGTAAATTTAGTTTTTGGCTTCTACTGTAATCAGAGGTGCAGTGATTGTTTGGTTTGGTCTGCTCAATTTGATTACTCCCTCTTGCCTCTAGAGGAAGTTTCTAGAGCATAGGGTAGAAGGATTCACATGTACAGCCTGAATATTTATCAGGGCCCTGCCAATCCCTGGGAAGATGTGTCCAGATGATGGCTGGGCTTTTGTTAAATAGTCTGGAACCCTGAGGAGTTGGTCTTTAACCATTGGGGAAAGGAATCTGTGAGCTTCAGGAGGCTGCTTTCCCCTGGACTACTTTGTTGGAGGCTGCACCTATGGACTCTTTGCTTATCAAGATCCAGGGAGTAGAGCCTCTTTATCTGTGCTCATATAGATTCATGGTTTCCAGCCGTGAGCCATGGACTGAAATAGACTGCCTTTATTAGTGCTCATATTTTATGGTCCCCAGCCGTGAACTATGGGTTTTACTAGGGGTATCCTACTATCAATACCTTCCGTTTTGGAGTATCTCACATTATCCCAAGTAGCAAATAAACTTCCAAAAAATGAATAAGTCAGGCCTCGTACACACGACCGTTTTCCTCGACAGAATCCATCAAGAAACCCGGTGGGAGAGCTTTTTTGCCGAGGAAAACGGTCGTGTGAATGTTTTTCATCAAGAAAACTGTTGTGGAACTCGATGAGAAAAAAAGAGAACAAGTTCTCTTTTGCCTCGTCGGGAGTCTCAATTTCCTCATCGTGTTCCTCGTCGGGCTGTTTTTCGACGAGAAACACGTTCGTGTGTATGCTTAGAAACCATCTTGTACCTCTAGGTATGGGGAGCATGTGACCATCTTGTACCTCTAGGTAAGGGGAGCATGTGACCATCTTGTACCTCTAGGTATGGGGAGCATGTGACCATCTTGTACCTCTAGCCATAGGGAGCATGTGATCTTCTTGTACCTCTAGGCATAGGGAGCATGTGATCTTCTTGTACCTCTAGGCATAGGGAGCATGTGACTTTCTTGTACCTTTAGGCATAGGACCTTCTTGTACCCTTAGGTATGGAGAGCATGTAACCATCTTGTACCTCTATGAATGGGGAGCATGTGACAATCTTGTACCTCTAGGCATGGGGAGAATGTGTCCTTCTTGTACCTGTAGGTATGGAGAGAATATGACCATCTTGTACCTCCAGGTATGGGGAGCATGTGACCATCTTGTACCTCCAGGTATGGGGAGCATGTGACCATCTTGTACCTGTAAGTATGGGGAGCATGTGACCATCTTGTACCTGTAGGTATGGGGAGCATGTGTCTTTCTTGTACCTGTAGGTATGGGGAGCATGTGACCATCTTGTACCTGTAGGTATGGGGAGCATGTGCCCATCTTGTACCTCCAGGTATGGGGAGCATGTGAACATTGTGTACCTCTAGATTTGGGGAGCATGTGCCCATCTTGTACCTCCAGGTATGGGGAGCATGTGACCATCTTGTACCTCCAGGTATGGGGAGCATGTGAACATTGTGTACCTCCTAGATTTGGGGAGCATGTGACCATCTTGTACCTCCAGGTATCGGGAGCATGTGACCATCTTGTACCTGTAGGTATGGGGAGCATGTGACCATCTTGTACCTCCAGGTATGGGGAGCAAGTGACCATTGTGTACCTCCTAGATGTGGGGAGCATGTGACCATCTTGTACCTGTAGGGATGGGGAGCATGTAACCACTCCCCTTCCTCCTATTCGCTAGGGCTGGTGTTTGTAATTTGTTGCTCAGGCACCCAGTTCTGTCAAGTGGAGACAGGGAGAAGGTCCTTGGCCTTTTATAAACTCCAAGTTCCAACCTGGATCTTATGTAGGGCTTCCTGTCTTCATTCATTTTGACAAATGTGTTTTACTTAATATCCTCTATATTTTTTTTTTGTAAATTGCAGTTACGTAGGCTCTCGTCAGAGGTCTAACATGGCTATTATAGAAGTGAATATGTTGTCTGGTTTCACTGCAGCAAAGAGCTCAATAGAACTGGTGAGTCCAATAAGCCTTGTGTAAGGTGAAGAATACTGCTTTATAGTCACTGGGCTAGATTCAGATAGGTTAGCGGATCTTTAGATCCGCGTAACCTATCTGATTTACGTTACGCCGCCGCTATTTTTTGAAGCAAGTGCTTTATTCAGAAAGCACTTGCCTCTAAAGTTGCGGTGGCTTATCGTAATTCCCCCCGGCGGAATTCAAATTCCGCGGCTAGGGGGCGTGTAGTATTTAAATCAGGAGCATTCCCGCGTCGATCGAACAGCGCATGCGCCGTCCGCAAATTTACCCGGCGTGCATTGCTCCAAATGACGTCGCAAGGACGTCATTGGTTTTGATGTTAACGTAAATTACGTGCGGCCGTATTCGCGAACGACGTAAAAAAAAATCAAAACTCGGCGCGGGAACGACGGCCATACTTAACATAGGATACGCCGCACTTACCCCTGCTATAGCAGGGGTAACTTTCCGCCGGAAAAGCCAAATGCAAACGACGTAAAAAAAAAAGCGCTGGGCGGTCGTTCATTTCTGAATCGACGTAAATGCTCATTTGCATATCCGACGCGTAAAAGATATGGAAGCGCCACCTAGCGGCTGACCTGGAATTGCAGCTTAAGATCCGACGGTGTAAGTCACTTACACCTGTCGGATCTTCCTGTCGGATTTTTCAGTACACCCCATAGGGCTCGTTTTGCTGATTACCAGCAAGCATCCTATAATTAGTCAGCTGAACTGGTACATAAAACATAAAAAATATCCAGCCAGAGCTCTAAACATTCATATCATTGTATAACGCAGAAGATCTTTACCATCATCCCATATCTAATTTTTTTCTTGCTTTTGTGTCTTTTATAGCTGAAGAGGAATAGAGTGATACAGAGAGCAGAGACTGGTGATGATGTCATAAACCTTTACCTGGATGAGGTCAGACCTTTGTCTTGTTCTGTCATTCTGTTTAACTTTATTCTTTACTGTGGAAGACTTTAACCACTTCATCTCCGGGAAGGTTTTACTCCCTTAACCACTTAAGACCCCTTAAGGCAGCTAAAGGACCTGGCCAGTTTTTGCGATTCGGCACTGCGTCGCTTTAACTGACAATTGCGCGGTTGTGCGACGTGGCTCCCAAACAAAATTGGCGTCCTTTTTTCCCCACAAATAGAGCTTTCTTTTGGTGGTATTTGATCACCTCTGCGTTTTTTATTTTTTGCGCTATAAACAAAAATAGAGCGACAATTTTGAAAAAAATTCAATATTTTTTACTTTTTGCTATAATAAATATCCCCCAAAAATATATAATTTTTTTTTTCCTCAGTTTAGGCCGATACGTATTCTTCTACCTATTTTTGGTAAAAAAAAATCGCAATAAGCGTTTATCGATTGGTTTGCGCAAAATTTATAGCGTTTACAAAATAGGGGATAGTTTTATTTCATTTTTATAATTTTTTTTTTTTTACTACTAATGGCGGCGATCAGCGATTTTTTTCGTGACTGCGACATTATGGCGGACACTTCGGACAATTTTGACACATTTTTGGGACCATTGTCATTTTCACAGCAAAAAATGCATTAAAAATGCATTGTTTACTGTGAAAATGACAATTGCAGTTTGGGAGTTAACCACAAGGGGGGGCTGAAGGGGTTAAGTGTGACCTCATTTGTGTTTCTAACTGTAGGGGGGTGTGGCTGTAGGTGTGACGTCATAGATTGTGTTTTCCTATAAAAGGGAACACACGATCAATGACAGCGCCACAGTGAAGAACAGGGAAGCCGTGTTTACACGCGGCTCTCCCTGTTCTTCAGCTCTGGGGACCTATCGCGGGACTCCAGCGGCGATTGGGTCCGCCGGTCCCGGTCACAGCACAGCACGTACAGGTACGTGCATGTGCCCAGCCGTGCCATTCTGCCGACGTATATGCGCAGGAGGTGGTCCTTAAGTGGTTAATAAAACTTAAAAGGGTCTGGAATTTACTGATATGATATGAACATATACACTACTACTCATCACTATGTTCATTTGTTAAAATGATTTCTATAGCTCTTCATGGCATGTCCCGCTTCTACCTGCAGATTGGACGTTCTCCTATCAGATTCGCCTTTACGGTGGAGCAAGAATTTCCAATATTAAACCTCAAACCAGCCACAGTGAAGGTGTATGACTACTACCAGACAGGTGAGTAACCTTGTGTGGTTAGAAGGCAATTATGTTATTTGAGATAAAATATCTCAAGATCCATTACCTAGGATCTGTTTGTAGATCAGGAAATGTTGGGGAATTAAACCCTAACTCCAAATAGACAAATAGTTTTACTTTTGGACAGAGTGTGGAAGGAACCTGTCTCAGGTTTTTAATGCTGCCCTTGTAGAGGAGATTTTTTCTGTAATGCCGCGTACACACGACCGTTTTTTCGGGTTGTAAAAAATGATGTTTTTATGGGTCTTTTCAACCCGATCATTAACCACTTAACCCCCGGACCATATTGCTGGTCAAAGACCAGAGCACTTTTTGGGATTCGGCACTGCGTCGCTTTAACTGACAATTACGCGGTCGTGCGACGTTGCTCACAAACAAAATTGGCATCCTTTTTTTCCCACATATAGAGCTTTCTTTTGGTGGTATTTGATCACCTCTGCGGTTTTTAGTTTTTGCGCTATAAACAAAAATAGAGCGACAATTATGAAAAAATTTATATTTTTTACTTTTTGCTATAATAAATATCCACCAAAAATATATAAAAAAAAAATTTCCTCAGTTTAGGCCGATACGTATTCTTCTACATATTTTTCGTAAAAAAAAATCGCAATAAATGTTTATTGATTGGTTTGCACAAAAGTTAGAGCATTTACAAAATAGGGGGTAGTTTTTTGGCATTTTTATTAATATTTTTTTTTTACTAGTAATGGCAGCGATCAGCGATTATTTTTTCGGTACATTATGGCGGACACTTCGGACACTTTTGACACATTTTTGTGACCATTGGCATCTTTATAGCGATCAGTGCTATAAAAATGCATTGGATTACTATAAAAATACCACTGGCAGGGAAGGGGTTAACACTAGGGGGCGGGGAAGGGGTTAAGTATGTTCCCTGGGTGTGTTCTAACTGTAGGGGGGTGGCCTCACTAGGGGAAATGACTGATCGCTGTTCATACATTCATACGGTCAGGCATTTGTCCCCTGACAGGACCGGGAGCTGTGTGTTTACACACACATCTCCCGGTCCTCGCTCTGTAACGAGCAATCGCGGGTGCCCGACGGCAATCACGCCCGTCGGGCACGCGTACGGGAGTCAGGGACGAGCGGGGCACGCACGCGCCCCTGGTGGCCGCATCGAGAGCCGACGTAGAGCTACGGGCTCTCGCGCAGGGGAGCCGACCTGCCGCCGTATAACTGCGCTGGCTGGTCGGCAAGTAGTTAAAACGGCCTTGCCTACACACAATCATGAAAAAAAAATGCTCTAGCAAAGCACGGTGACGTACAACACGTACGACGGCACTATAAAGGGGAAGTTCCATGCGGATGGCGCCACCCTTGGGGCTGCTTTAGCTGATTCCGTGTTAGTAAAAGACGATTCGCGCTTTTCTGTCTGTTACAGCGTGATGAATGTGCTTACTCCATTACGAACGCTAGTTTTACCAGAACAAGCGCTCCCGTCTCATAACTTGCTTCTGAGCATGCAAGTTTTTTTCATGTCGTTAAAGCCCACACACGATCATTTTTTACAACATAAAAAAACAACAACGTTAAAAACGATGTGAAAAAATAGTAAAAAATGCTCTGGAGCCCACACACGATCGTTTTTAACGACATAAAAAATAAAAACCTAATTTTTTACAATTCGAAAAACGGTTGTGTGTAGAGTAAATTATTTGGTTAGATAAATGTTGCCCGTGTCTCCAAAGAGGAGTTTTCTCTTCTCGTCTCGTACCTGAACAGAAATAAAGGGGAAATCTTAAGCTGTCTTTGTATTCCCCTAATGTTTCCTATTTGTGTGATTTATACTCAAGCCAATTGACCTGTGATCGCTCTGTTACCTAAATTGTACCGTATTTCCACATCCGTGATCAGGTCTGTATTGTTGGTAATCAGTAGATCCAGTAACACTTTTAGCTGGATTCAGGTAGATGTGTGCATTATTACGGCGGCGTAGCGTATCGTATTTACGCTACGCCGCCGTAAGTCAGAGAGGCAAGTGCTGTATTCACAAAGCACTTGCCTCCTAAGTTACGGCGGCGTAGCGTAAATGGGGCCGGCGCGCCTAATTCAAATGAGGATGAGAGGAGCGTGTTATATGTAAACCCGACGTGATTGACGTTTTTTACGAACGGCGCATGCGCCGTCCATGTACATATCCCAGTGTGCATTGCTCCAAAGTACGCCGCAAGGACGTATTGGTTTCGATGTGAACGTAAATTACGTCCAGCCCCATTCACGGACGACTTACGCAAACGACGAAAATTTTTCAAATTTTGACGCGGGAACGACGGCCATACTTGACATTGACTAGGCCAGCTATTTGTTCGACTAACTTTACGCCGGAAAAAGCCATACGTAAACAACGTAAAAAAATGCGCCGGGCACACGTACGTTTCAGAATTGGCGTATCTAGTCATTTGCATATTCTACGCTGAACTCAACGGAAGCGCCACCTAGCGGCCAGCGCAAATATTGCACACTAAGATACGACGGCGTAGGAGACTTACGCCGCTCATATCTTAGCCTAATTTAAGCGTATCTGGTTTCCAGAATATGCTTAAATTTAGGACGGCGTAGATTCCGAGTTACGACGGCGTATCTACCTATACGCCGGCGCAACCCTACGTGAATCCAGCTATTTATTTCTAGTTGGTGTGTCTACCATCTGACCCATGAAATTGTCCTGCAAGACATTGAGGAACTGGCGAGCACGTCGTTGTGTTTTACGTCACCGCGTTCTAACACGATCGGTTATTTGTGTGGGCGCGACGGACCATCAGTCAGCTTCATCGGTTAACCGATGACAACGGTCCTTCAGACCGTTCTCATTGGATGGACTGATTGTGTGTACGAGGCTAGACGAATGTGTGGTTCCTCCACCCAGTCTGTGTCTGTGTAGCACTTCCCCCGGAGGAGCTGCTGGATTGTTTTGGGCGGCATGTTACCTCTATTTCCTCGCCGTCTAGGGTATCAGATGAAAGTTGAGAAAAAGTTCAATGTCCACACTTTAGACTTCTTTTTCTTTGATTTATTTGCTGAACTTGGTAAAAGAATAAAATAAGTAGTTGAAGAGGTGGAAGGGTAACAGGTAGTAGGTTCAGGTGTATAACTTCTGTCCCGAAACACTCCTGCTTCCAGCAACACAGCTTTCGTCGCCACTCTAGCCAGAGCGGGTATTGCACACCCGTATAGGTCCCTCTCACTAGCCGAGCAGCCAGGATGGCGCACAGAAAATTTGGTAAAGTCACAGATGGCGATATGTTCGGTCCAAAATATTGTGATAAGATAGGTGTGTTGCGCTGATAATAACTTATTTCTAAGTACAAAATTACATAAGAAAGAGATCCCCTTGTAACCTAATACAAAGGGGATCACAAGTGCAAATAGACAACAAACCAAATTAATAAATCAACCAGTGAAGTGCTAGGAATAAATCCCTATTGAAACCAGCATACAATCTTCATGGGCAACTGCAGCAAGTCAGTACAACCCCTGTCAGGTGGAAAGATAAACACACCACAGTCCGATATTCATGGGATATTTCAGAGTGTACAGGCTTCACTTCTATATAACTTTTCCCTTCAGGGCAGTGCCGCTCATGTAAAAAAGAAAACACAAATATGGTGCAAATAACGTATGGATAAAGGAAGAAAACCAATTCAATACAGCGATTGCACTCACGGAAGCCTCGATCTCATTAGGCTCTGCTGTAAAGTAATACGAACGCCGCTCAGTGCTTTGACGATCTCCTCAGGTGGATGGTCGCGTCACTCGGCTCCTGATATGTTCGGTCCAAAATCCTCTCAAGACAGGATTCAGCACCAGGATCTCTCCCAGTTAACTTCTTGTGAACTTAGAACGGACAGGCGACCATCATTCAGCCCTTCAGTAATAGTGCGTCCTTCTATGAAGTTCAAGGCCTCCCCTGAGATACCAGCCTCGTGCTCGGTGCTCTCCAAGACAGGTTCTTCATCGAGTGGCTTCCTCCCTCAGGACGGACAGCACAGGACCACTCTGCAAACGTAGACCCAGTCTGACTATCGGGCCTACTTAGTAGATCTCAACCCCGGACCAACGTGGTCCCGGAGCCAGGAACACATGAACACGCACCCCCACACACATAGGGTGGTGGGATGACAGACTCAGGATCGATGACCCCGGGCTAATGGCGTCTGTCCCTTAAGTACTCCTCCCCAGCATGCACAGCGGGACGACCAACCCCCACTGATTGGCTGCCGAAGGGGAACACCCAAAACACCTCGACCTGACTGCTGCCACCCTTGGCCTGGGGTGGTAACGGCACCCCAGACAACAATAGTGGTCACTCACAGTACAGCCATGGCTGGAACAGAGGCTCAAATTTGGAAAAAATCATACAGTCTGAGTCAACTAACTCTCAGACTACCCTCTAAATTTAAAGCAGCGCCGGCTAAAAAGTAACAGGCCGCTACATCTGGATAATTGAAATCCCCCATTATGATAACACTTCCCATTCTTGCTGCTAATCTAACTTGTGATACGAGATCCGACTCCCCCTCCTCCCTTAGGGGTTAGGGGGCCTATAGCATGCTCCCAGTATTATTTTCCCCATCACCCTGTAGAGTTTTATCCCTCTGGAGCTAGAGGGATGAAGCTCCCTTTAGTTATTTCCAATCTCTCACCAGTTGCTTTCCCTCTCTGACCAGCTGCTTCACTTTCTGTCCAGCTACGTTCCCTCTAACTATTTATGTGCTCTCACCAGTTACTTTCTCTCTCTGATCAGCTGCTGTACTTTTTTGCCCAGCTGCATTCATTCTCTAACCAGCTGCTCTAAATTCTGTCCAGATCCTTTCCCCCTTCAACCAACTGCTCTACCTTCTGTCTTGCCATATTCCCTCTCCGACCAGTCGTTCTACTTTCTCTATTTTCCCTCTCTGACCAGCTGTTCTACTTTCTGTCTATCTGCTTTCACTCCCTGACCGCCCTGACATAGTTTCCGCCCAGCTGCTTTCACTCTTTGACCAACTGACGCACTTTATGCCCAGCTGCTTTCACTCTCTGACCAGCTGCTCCACTTACTGTCCAGCTATGCTCCCTCTAGCTATTTACAAGCTCTCACCAGTTGCTTTCTCTCTCTGACCAGCTGCTGTACTTTTTTGCCCAGCTGCATTCATTCTCTAACCAGCTGCTCTAAATTCTGTCCAGATCCTTTCCCCCTTTAACCAACTGCTCTACCTTCTGTCTTGGCATATTCCCTCTCCGACCAGTCGTACTACTTTCTCTATTTTCCCTCACTGACCAGCTGTTCTACTTTCTGTCTATCTGCTTTCACTCTCTGACCACCTGACATAGTTTCCGCCCAGCTGCTTTCACTCTCTGACCAACTGACATTACTTCTGCCCAGCTGCTTTCACTCGCTGACCACCCTGACATAGTGTACGCCCAGCTGCTTTCACTCTCTGACCAACTGACATTACTTCTGCCCAGTTGCTTTCACTCCTTGACCACCCTGACATAGTTTCCGCCCAGCTGCTTTCACTCTCTGACCAACTGATGTACATTCTGCATAGCTGATTTCACTCTATGACCAACTGATGTACTTTCCGCCCAGCATCTTTCACTCTCTGACCAACTAATGTACTGTACTTTCTGCACAGCTGCTTTCACTCTCTGACCAACTAATGTACTGTACTTTCTGCACAGCTGCTTTCACTCTCTGACCAACTGACGTACTTTCCGCCCAGCATCTTTCACTCTCTGACCAGCTGACGTACTTTCCGCCCAGCATCTTTCACTCTCTGACCAACTGGCGTACTTTCTGCCTAGCGGCTTTCACTCTCTGACCAACTGGCGGACTTTCTGCCCAGCTGCTTTCACTCTCTGACTGGCTGCTCCACTTTATGGCCATATCCTATTTAATTGAATTTGTCTAGCTGTGTTTTAACTTAATTTTTCTTTATTATTTTCCAGAAAATAGACATATCTACAGATTTATATGTTTACATAGCTATAGTTTACATTGTCTGGTACAGTTACATTGTATTTCTACATATAGCCAAGCATATTTCATTTAAATTCCTTAATTTACCCCATCCCCTCCCTCTCTTCTCCCCCCTCCCACCCTCCCTATTAATATTATAAATTTATTTATAAAAAAGTAGAGGCAGATATCTTGGTCTAAATTGTCTTTTGTTTGGTTGACAGGGGGTAAAAAAAAAAAAGGGTAAATTGAGAAAGAGCGCGAAAAGAGAGATAAAAAACACAAAAAGGGAGAAAGGGTCTAATCTCAAAGACCTGGAAAGGGAATCCAGCATATCCAAAACTGGAGAGAGCGCTATTAGATTAATTTATCCTTGTCATTCGGCTTTATCATCTACTGGGATAAGAGGGAGTTTGTGATCCCCCTATAGAGACTATCTCTCTACAGATATTCCCATTTCTGTCAGCCAAGGCTCCCACACTCTTCTAAACCTGTTGTAATTTCCTTGCTTAATAAAGGCCACCCTCTCGCACCAAATCAGAGCATTGATGTTTTCAACCCAGTTCTCGACTGTTGGAGGAACATGCGCTTGCCATCTCTGTGCTATTAGCTTCCGAGCTTGGAAGAGGCACCTAAGCACGCTTTCCAATGCTCCTGCAGGGATTCTATGTTCTTCCGTGTCCCCTAGTAGGCAAGTTCTGGCCTCCGGCTCTAAAGAGGTCTTAAAGATTTTATTAATCCTATTTATCACTTCTATCCAATATCTAAAAAGCTTGGGGCATCTCCAGAACATGTGGATAAAATCTCCAGTTGCTTTGCATCTGGGGCATTCATCATTTGCATTCCAGCCTAATACAAACATTTTTTTAGGGGTGTAATAGACCCTGTGCAGTAGAAATAGATGGGACAATCTCTGCGCAGGGGCAATTGACACCAATGTTCCTCTCTGTAAGATTTGGTTCCACTGCTCAGAGGTTAGCAATCCAATGTCTCTTTCCCATCTTTCTCGGCTTTTAGAGACCCCGGTTTGACTTATGGCTTTAGCCCCCAATTTCCCGTACAGTACAGAAATTTGACCTTTTGTAATATTAGTCTGAATCATTTTAAGGAGCTCAGGGGTATGGGTCCTAACCATCGGATGGATCTTAAATTGGGTTTGGAGGGCGTGCCTGACTTGTAAATATTTAAAGAATGTTTTATTTGGTATGTTAAATTCACTCCTCAATTTCGAAAACGTTTTAATTAAGTCTCCCTCATACATGTGTAATACCCGTGTTATCCCCTGATTCTCCCAGATCTTAGGGATTTCAATATCTTTAAGTTCTGTCAAGTTTTCATTGTGCCCAAGGGGGGCATACTCAGTTACACCAGTATATCCCAGCAAAGCTTTAGTAGTTTGCCACACCTTGTTGATTAGCTTTACAGTTGGGCACTGATGGTGAAGTGAGTCTGCCTCCAGGGCTTCTATTAGGATTTTATGTGGGGACCTTAATAGGATTAATCTAAAGTCGTTATTACCCGAATTTTGAATACCACAACCCACCATGTGTTGCAACTGAGATGCCAAAAAATATGTTCTAGGGTGTGGGACCGCCATCCCCCCCTCCTTCACCGGGAGCTGCATAGTCTGCAGTCTAATTCTGGCCTGGCCTCCCTTCCACATTAACTCCCTGAATAATGTTTCCATTCGTTTGAACCATATTTGGTTCACCCAAATTGGAGAGTTGTGGAGAACGTACAGTATCTGGGGTAGCCAGATCATTTTTATCAGGTTGCATCTCCCAGCTACAGAGAGGGGGAAGCGGCCCCAAGCATCCTTCTTTAATCTCAGTCTCAACAATAGTGGAGCTATATTATTGGTGGTGTACTCCTTAACTTCACTAGTGATCCAAACCCCCAAATATTTCAATTTTGTTGATATTTTCAGCTGGGGCATTTCGGCGATTGTCTGAACCCCCAGCGGATCTAATGGGAGTAGGGCCGACTTATCCCAATTCACACTTAGCCCCGAGAATCTTCCAAACTCCTTAATCATTTGGACCACTGTAATCAACGAGCTATCCACATTTCCTATAAAAAACAGGACATCGTCCGCAAAAAGCGATATCTTGTCCTCCTCTGTACCCCTTCTAAATCCTTGTATGTCTTTATTTAATCTGGTTTTGATAGCAAGAGGTTCCATAGCAAGTGCGAACAGAAGCGGTGAAAGGGGACAGCCCTGTCTCGTCCCTCTCTCAAGCTCAAATATATCTGAGACTTCACCGTTGATTTTAATTTTTGCTCGTGGTTCGCTGTATAGGAGTTTGACCCACTTAATAAATGTTGGGCCAAATCCAAAGCTTTCTAATACCTTCCATAGGTATGGCCACTCGATACTATCAAAAGCTTTAGCGGCGTCTAAAGCCAGCAGAGCTCTAGGGCCCTCATTGTCAATGGGAATCTGTATATTTAAGAAGGCTCTTCTGATGTTTTTGCTAGTTGACCTGTTTGGAATGAATCCTGATTGATCAGAGTGGATAAGGCTCTCAATACACCCTTTTAAGCGATCTGCCAGTACTTTGGCAAGGATTTTTGCATCTGTACAGAGCAATGATATTGGGCGGTAGGAAATCGGGTCTAGTTTATCCTTTCCCTCTTTATGGATTACAACAATCGTTGCCTCCATCATGGAGGAGGGAAGCTGCCCTTCTAAAAAAGCACTTTTCAATGTCTGAAGCAATTCTGGTAGCAAAGCTCCACCAAAGCGCCTATAGATCTCTATTGGGAGCCCGTCCGGGCCGGGTGCTTTGTGGCTGGACATCCCCGCTACTGCCCTCTGTAGTTCTTCCAATGTAACTGGAGAGTCCAACTTTTCCCTATCTTTATCTGATAGTGTTGGAGTTGGGATTCCCTGGAAGAAGATTTCCATTCCTTCGTTTCCTCCCCTTGATTTGTAGAGAGATTTATAAAAGCCGTGGAATATTTGTCTTATCTCACTACCGTCCGTAGAGATATCACCTGTTAAGGACCTAATTGCCAAAATATTTGAAGAGGGGGAGTTGGCCCGAGTCAGCAAAGACAAGACTCGCCCCACTTTCTCCCCCTCCCCAAATTGGGTTTGTCTTTGAAATATTCGATGGTTCTCTGCCTTTCTCATAGTAGCCATTTTATAGACCTTCTGTTTGTCGAGCCACTCTCTTTGCCTGCTTGGGGACGGGGTCTCAATATATCTTTGTTCGGCTACCATCACTTCCCTTCTAAGGTCCTCCTCCCATATCCTAGACTCTCTCTGTACCCTTGCCACTCTCTGGATTAGCAAACCCCTCAAATAAGCCTTCAGCGAATCCCAGACCACTCCAGGCTTTGCCGAGCCTGTGTTTATTTCGACATATTCTTTCAAGCTATTTAACAGCTCCTGTGAGTCTCCCAACAGCTCAAGCCAGTATGGACTAATTTTCCACTCTCTTTGAGAGGTGTTCTTACTCCTCCTAATCACTAAGTCCAATGGTGAGTGGTCCGAGATTCCCCTTGGCCCATATTCTATCTTCTCAACCATGCCCAGAGCCAACTCGTTTCCCAAGGCCATGTCGATTCTGGACAAAGTAGCATGGGAGCTAGATAGACAAGAATACTGTCGGATACAAGGATGTCGGGTACGCCAAATGTCCTTTAATCCCATCTCATCCAGAAATTGGGCCAGTCGGCTCCCTTGTTCCATATTTGAATCGTATGTCGAGGGGAATCTGTCATAGGCTCTGTCTAGCACTTCATTATAGTCTCCCACTGCTATTAAGGGAATGTCAGTTTTGTCCAACATAAATTCCACTAATTTCTGTAAGGCATCAAACTTAAATGGGGGGGGGATATAAATATTGGCGATAATATACTGCTTATTTTCAATAGAGCAGGCCAGGAACACATACCGCCCCTGCTCGTCTATCAAACTTCTCTCACATGTAAATGGCACACCTTTCCCCACCATTATGCTCACTCCTCTCGAATATGAGGAGTGTACAGAATGGTAGCGAAACGGGAATTTTCGTAGACCCAGTTGGGTCATCGTGTCCTTGGTCAGGTGTGTCTCCTGTAAGCAGAGTATCCCTGGCCCCCTTCCCTCCATTGAGGCCAGCACCAGTGCTTTCTTAGTGGGGTCCCCTAGCCCTCGTACGTTCCATGATTTAATCCTCAAAGCCATGGACTAAATAAAGTAGTAATGACATAAAATAAGCATAGTATAGAGCAACCAATTTTTTCTCATCCCCTTCTCTCTCCTCTTCCCCATCCCTCTGCCACTTATTAAAACCAAGACCTCTCCTCTCCTCTATGATGACCAAGATACCTCTTTCCCCCAAGATTCCCTCCCACTTTTCCCCTCCCCCTCCCCAATCTCCCCTCCCCCCTGCCCACCTGGGCTTCCCCATAGGGCTTCACCTGTGACCTCACCACCCTCACCTAACCACAACCATCCTCCCATTCTCGCACTTATTCACCTCTCTCCCTCAGCAGAGGAGCGAGAGCCTCTCATCTCCCCCCCCCCATCCCCCTAATCAAATTCAAGTTCCGAGCCTCCATCTCTCAGGGCCGAGAAAGAGAATATCTGCCTCCCCCCCCCCCCCCAAAAAAAAAAAAAAAAAAGGGGGAAAAGGGGGGGGGGGAATAAAGAAAGGAGGAAGGAGAAGAGGGACTCCATGGTTGATCAAATTAGTCCAATTATCGATCAACTTACCCAACCTACATGATTGGAGTCATTAGCGTAATAAGAGTGAGCATAGTACCCCCCCACCCCCGAGTTAGTTGGGTAAACCAATTATCCGTGTGTGTGGTAACTCAGGCAGACTAGAACCTCTAATAATGTATAAATAAGCATAATACAAAAAGTGTCAATAAAGTGTCAATCAATTCAAAGCAACACCCTCTATACCCCAAATGCCCCCCTTCCCCTTACAGAAAAAGACGGGTCCCCCTCCCTCCCCCTCCCCCACCACCTACCCCCTCTCCCTGAAACAAGAAGAGGAAGCCTCAAAGTAGTGGAATATTTAGTGCCATTAATCTTATAGTGCAAGTTTCCTTGTATACCCAATCGAACTATATATATATATATATATATATACATAAAAAAAAATATATATAAAAAATATATATATATATATATATATATATATAAAAAAAAAAAAAAAAATTCAGCTAATTGTCTGTACATATACAGACTTAAAAACTTAAACAGATTAGGATCATTAGCAACTTGCTATATGAACATTGTGTGGCTATATAAATAACAGTAAGTGACAATAAGTACGTATCACGCCCTCCCAAACAAACAAAAAAAAAAAAAAAAAAAAAAGGGGGGGGGGGACCTCCCCCTCCCCTTCCCCTTAAAAAAAAAAAAAAAAAAAAAAAAAAAAACCCACAGAACAGACAAGAAACAAACAAACCTCCCCCCCCCATATAATCAAATAGTGAGTCATTATAGTGTTATTGTTCTACAATGTTATTCTCCTTGTGTAATCAATCAAATTGTGAAACCCCCCCCCCCCACAAAATAGTGAGACTTTATAGTGTTATTCATCTTATAGTGTTTTTTTTTTCTTTTCCTTTCCCCTCTCCTTGTGTAGGCAATCAGGTTGTGAGAGAAAGGGGAAAAGAAAAAAAAAAAAAAAAAAAAGGCATAACTATTACTTAAAAAAAAAAAAAAAAAAAAAGAAAAGAAAAAGGAATGCCCCTCCAAAAAGAAAAAAGGGGGGAGACATATAGTTATGTTGTATTGATGTCTAGAGATCCTTGCTGTTTGTCTCCAGCCATTGTGCCACCTCTACCGGTGAGTTGAAAAAAAAGGTTCGGCCCAAGGCTGTAACCCGTAAACGGGCCGGGTACTGTAAGGCGTAGACCACCTTATGTTGCTGTAGGGTGCGCTTTATTTGCGTAAATTCCGCTCTGCGTTTTTGTAGGTCTGGAGAGAAGTCGGGGTAAAATGAAATTCTTGCTCCGTTGTACGTAATATCTCCTCTTTCCCTGGCTTTTTGTAGAAGAGTGACTTTATCGCCATAGTAGAAGAGCTTAAAAAGTAGTGATCTAGGACGCCCTCCTTCCTGCGGGGGTTTGAAAGGAACTCGATGGGCCCTCTCAATGGAGAAAAAGGGTGAGAAAGTGTCAGGGCCAAAGATTTCCCTGAGCCAGCCCTCAATGAAGGATATAGTGTTGGACCCCTCACTTCGTTCCGGAAGACCAATCACTCGAACGTTATTTCTTCAAAGTCTGTTCTCGATTTCATCTAGTTTGGCTGCTTGTTGATTCGTTTTCTCCTGTAGTTCTCCGAGTTCCTTCTCAAATGGATATAGGGTGTCCTCTACCGTACTAACTCGTTCCTCCAGGGTAGTAACTCGTTCGACAGTCTTGCGCATGTCTTGATGAATTGAAGCAAGTTCATCCCTCAGGCTCTTTAGCTGGTTGTCGAAGCCTACCATGAATTCCTTACAATCATTGACAGCCCGCAGAACATCCTTCAATGTGGGCTCATCTACTGGTTCAGGACTGGGTAGGGTGGTGAGATCTAGTATCGCAGGCGCAGCCAATGCAGATGCATTTCCGTGTGCCCCCCCCCCCCCCAGGTCCCTTAGCGGTCTGGGCCTTAGTCGCGGTTGAGTTTGTGGGGTTAGTTGATTTAAGGACCCCCGACCCCTGACTTTTCCTAGCAGTCGATGCTCCTACAGGGCCCTTAATATGTGTAGCTGATGGCGATAGGCCTCCTTTTATAGGGGATTGCGATTGTACTTGTGGTGCAGGCTGAGAGGGGTGAAAAAAGCGCTCCAGCTTAGCCGCCGCAGCCTGACTACCCTTCTCTTTCCCCTTAGTGGATCGTGTGTTAGGGGCCCCCTCTAAGTGTTGCTGGTCCTCAGACCCGCGTTTATTGGTCATGGTGAACATGGGGATAGGAGGAAAAAAGGAAGCCACAAAGAGAGATGGCTCACCAGTGGTGGGACAAAAAAAAAAAAAAGGGGGGGGGGTGGATCTACTAGCAGCGCCTCAATACTATCGGTACTGTCAGGGACCCCCTATCCTAGCAGTCTATGATAGTCCATATAGGAGCGCAATCTCCTTTTGGGGTTAAAGCGGGGGTTCACCCTATCGACGGGAAAAAAATTTTTTTTTTTTATTTTACCTTAAAATCAGGCATTGTAGCGCGAGCTACAGTATGCCTGTCCCGAATTTTTTACCCCCGTACTCACCTTGTAGTCGTCCATCGAAGATACCGGGGAATGGGCGTGCCTCTGGAGACGGAGGATGATTGACGGCCGGCTCTGGCGCGTCACGCTTCTCCGGAAATAGCCGAAATAGGCTTGGTCTTCACGACGCGTGCGCATAGCCTGTGCGCAGGCGCCGTGAAGAGCCGAGACCTACTCCGGCTGTCTTCGGGGAGAGTGACGTGCCAGGGCCGGCCGTCAATCATCCTCCCTCTCCATAGGCACGCCCATTCCCCGCGGGAGCCGAAATCTACGATGGACGACTACAAGGTGAGTACGGGGTTAAAAAAATCGGGACAGGCATACTGTAGCTCGCGCTACAATGCCTGTCTCGATGGTAACATCATGGGATTGTGGGTGAACTACCGCTTTAAGTAGCCTGCAGATTATATAAGTTTATGGTTCTTGTGTTATAGCATGTGTCCCATATACGTTAACCATCACTCTTTGCAAGTAAGAAAAGCAGTAAATATTTGTAGGTTTTTAAATCCACTCCTCCCTTTTCTCTCCCCCTTTCTACGGATCACAGTCTATTAAGAGTAGAGGTAACACAGATAACACTGGGATTCAGCAAAGTCTCAGATGCCAGAGAATAGAGCAGCCACCAGGGGCCTTAAATGGCTATATCTGCATATTGAAGCAGTCTCCTTACCGGTATCTCCGTTAACAGTGTCCCGGTCCTGTATAGTCCCCTCTATCCCCTCCGGTTGCACCTCTGATGGGGCCCGTCGCTACCATCCAGCTCTCCAGTCTGTCTCTCCAGCTCTAGCCAGCGTGTCAGCGTGTCAGCCAGACCCCCCTCGCAGGATCCCGTAATCTCGCGATATCTCGGGTGCGGCGTCGAGGAAGCTCTGGTTCCACCCTCCTCTCATGCAGAGTGCGATGCGATCCGGCCAAGCAAATCAACGGGCGCGCAGCCAGTAGGCAGCCGGGAGACCCTCTCGCCGTCCGTTATCCAGCTAGGGTGACCACATTTCCAAATTGCCATTCAGGGACACCCCCCCCCCCCTAAAAAATATATGTTTTTTTACATATTTTTTTGCGTACTTTGGGGGCAGGGGCGTATCATGAAATCAGCGGGCCCGTGTGCAAGATCAAAAGAGGGCCCTAGGCCCCATCAAATGCTGCCACTGTGCCCCATCAAATGCAGCCACTTGTGCCCCATCAAATGCAGCCACTTGTGCCCCATCAAATGCAGCCACTTGTGCCCAATCAAATGCAGCCACTTGTGCCCAATCAAATGCAGCCACTTGTGCCCAATCTAATGCAGCCACTTGTGCCCAATCTAATGCCGCCACTGTTCCCATCAAATGCCGCCACTGTTCCCATCAAATGCCGCCACTGTTCCCATCAAATGCAGCCACTGTTCCCATCAAATGCCGCCACTGTTCCCATCAAATGCCGCTACTGTTCCCATCAAATGCCGCCACTGTTCCCATCAAATGCCGCCACTGTTCCCATCAAATGCCGCCACTGTTCCCCATCAAATGCTGCCACTGTTCCCATCAAATGCAGCCACTGTTCCCATCAAATGCAGCCACTGTTCCCATCAAATGCCGCCACTGTTCCCCATCAAATGCCGCCACTGTTCCCCATCAAATGCCACTACTGTGCCCCATCAAATGCTGCCACTGTTCCCATCAAATGCAGCCACTGTTCCCATCAAATGCCGCCACTGTTCCCATCAAATGTAGCTACTGTTCCCATCAAATGCAGCCACTGTTCCCATCAAATGCAGCCACTGTTCCCATCAAATGCAGCCACTGTTCCCATCAAATGCCACTACTGTGCCCCATCTGATGCTGCCAGTGTGCCGATCAATTGTCGCTACTGTGCCCCATCAAATGCTGCCAATGTGCCCATCAATTGCTGCTACTGTGCCTATCAGATGCTGCCAGTGTGCCTATCAATTGCCGCTACTGTGCCCATCAGATCATATGCTGCCAGTGTGTTGATTAATTGTAACTACTGTGCCCCATCAACTGCTGCCAGTGTGCCCATGAATTGTCGCTACTGTGCCTCCATCAGATGCCGCAAGTGTGCCCATGAATTGTCGCTACTATGCCCCATCAAATGCCAGTGTGCCCATATTTAAATTGTCGCTACTGTGCCCCATCAAATGCCAGTGTGCCCATATTTAAATTGTCGCTACTGTGCCCCATCAAATGCCAGTGTGCCCATATTTAAATTGTCGCTACTGTGCCCCATCAGATGCTGCCAGCCAGTGTAATTTGACCCTTTTTGCTCACCTTTTAATACGATTTGGAGTGACCCCTCGTCTGGTGGTGGTGGAGCAGGGCAGTCTTCAGCCAGCCGGCTGGTCTTCTCTTCTGGTTCCGAACTTCGGGCCGCTCGGGCGGGAGGAGGAGGAGCCGGCATGGGCCCTGGAGGAGGTCAGACTGTCTGAGATGTCGCGGGCGGCGGGCCTGAAATTCGCTGCAGTGCAGGCAGCGGCGGGAGGTCGGGACGGACCGAATCCAGCTGGTGCTGAGCAGCCGAGGTCACTCACTGTCGCTGCTGGCCTGCGCTGGGCAGTGGGCTGGAGCGGGCTAGGAAGAGGTCGGAGGGCTTGGTCGTCTGCGCCGCGGTGGTAGGTGAGTGACTCACTTGTCTGACTCAGTCTGACCGTGTCCTGACGATGCTGAGCTGCTCTCTCTGCTGCGCTGCAAGAACCGCGGCTGGAGGAGGAGGAGAAGAGGAGGAGGTGGGGGTGGAGTCGGAGCCTCAGAGAGAGGGACACGGTGATGTCACTGGTTGCTACAAGCGGGGCGGCCCTAGCAACCAGTGATTTCAAACAGCGGCACTGCGGTAGTGAGTGTGGCAGGCTGGCAGGCAGTCCATGTTTGATTCCGGGACGAACTATTGTCCCGCATTGAAGGCTCCCGGGACACGGGACAAAAAGTTAAATTACGGGACGATCCCGGGCAAACCGGGACACGTGGTCACCCTATATCCAGCAGCCCCGACACAGCTCGACACTCCTCCTTCAGCCCTGGTCAGTCAAAGAGGCGGGAGGCAGAGGCAGATCTCAAGGATCTTTTAGGATGGCAAGCTCTGTGGGCAAGGATCCATTGTTAGGTGCAGTGGTTCTCACATGGGGACGGGGAGGTGCAGAGGCTCTCACACCCTCATGCTTCCATCTCTCTCACTCTCTCTCCCTCACTCCCTCTTGCATCCGGTCACGCCCCGCTCCGCTATGACTCCTCATCGCTCTGCAGCGTGTCGCCCTCCCCTCTCTAGCTGTGTTTTACCTTCTTTTTATCCAAGTAAATTAGTTTTTGATTGAATTGTTGTATTACTCTCAGGAAACAAACTTTTATTGTTATCTCCGAATAAAGGATTAACTCTTTCTTATTACTCTAAATGTACCTTTAAATTATATTACCTAACAAGAAATCTGTTTCTTTCTTCAGATGAATACGCCATTGTGGACTATCGCTCACCCTGTACCTGGTGAGAGCAGACGGCTGTTCTGTCATTTTTGTCTCTCTTCTCTCTGCTATCAATATTTCTATAAAATTTTCTACAGAGTGTCAGTTGTATGTATATGTATGTAGGGTTATGTACAGCGGCGGCTGGTGCTCCATCGGTCGAGGGAGGGGGGGGGAGGGCCAGATGGACCTGACTCACCCATCCCCCCCCCATCGATCCAGCCTGCACCGCAACCCCACACAATCCACCCACCCCCCCCTGTCACCAGTCACTGATCCTGTGCTGACAGGCGGCAGTGGCGGCTTCCCTCCTCAGCCTCTCTTCTTTAGCAGGGCAGTGGTGGTCTTGGAGGTGTGTTTGGGGTCGTTATCATGTTGAAATACTGCCCTGCGGCCCAGTCTCTGAAGAGAGGGGATCATGCTCTGCTTCAGTATGTCACAGTACATGTTGGGATTCATGGTTCCCTCAATGATCTGTAGCTCCCCAGTGCCGGCAGCACTCATGCAGCCCCAGACCATGACACTCCCACCACCATGCTTCACTGTAGGCAAGACACACTTGTCTTTGTCCTCCTCCCCTGGTTGCCACCACACACGCCTGACACCATCTGACACCAAATAAATTTATTTTGGTCTCATCAGACCACAGGACATGGTTCCAGTAATCCAGTAAAGCTACGAGTAAGCATCACATGATGCGAAACATGTCAGCTCTTTTTTCCTAGTCCACTTCTTGTTTGACTGCATGAATTTTGGCTGTTTTTTCCATAAGAATTTTTGTTGTTTTTTCATGTTTTGAATAAAGACATCGTTTTTTAAAGAGTGCGGCGATCCAGGATTTTTTCTTTCATCCCATGCTAATTGAGCACAGCCAGCACCCTTTTGGTTTGTTGGGACGGAAGCAATGGGGACTAATTGTTTTATAGAGCGGTATACTTTTCTTCAATCCATGTCCTTAATCAGAAAACTGTGTGCAGGCTTTCTTGTGCATCATCTTTAGAAGAGGCTTCCTTCTGGGACGACAGCCATGCAGACCAATTTGATGCAGTGTGCAGCGTATGGTCTGAGCCCTGACAGGCTGACCCCCCACCCCTTCAACCTCTGCAGCAATGCTGGCCGCACTCATACCTCTATATCCCAAAGACAACCTCTGGATATGACGCTGAGCACGTGCACTCAACTTCTTTGGTTGACCATGGCGAGGCCTGTTCCGAGTGAACCTCTCCTCGTTAACAGATATACGGTCTTGGCCACCATGATGCAGCTCAGTTTCAGGGTCTTGGCAAACTTCCTATAGCCTAGGCCATCTTTATGTAGAGCAACAATTCTTATTTTCAGATCCTCAGAGTGTTCTTTGCCATGAGGTGCCATGTTGAACTTCCAGTGACCGGTATGAGAGAGTGAGAGCGATAACACCAAATTGAACACACCTGCTCCCCATTCACACCTGAGACTTTGTAACACTAGCGAGTCACATGACACCGGGAGGGAAAATAATGAATTGAGCCCAATTTGGACATTTTCACTTAGGGGTGTATTCACTTTTGTTGCCAGCGGTTTAGACATTAATGGCTGTGTGTTGAGTTATTTTGATGGGACAGCAAATGTACACTGTTATACAAGCTGTACACTCACTACACAACATTGTAGCAAAGTGTAATTTTTTCAGTGTTGTCACATGAAAAGATAGAATAAAATATTTACAAAAATGTGAGGGGTGTACTTACTTTTATGAGATACTGTTTATAAACACACACACACACACACACACACACACACACACTCATATATATATATATATATATATATATATATATATATATATATATATATATATATATATATATATACCTACATACACATATATAAACACACACACATACATATACACCTATATACACATACATATATAAACACACACGTTTTTATATATATATATATATATATATATATATATATATATATATATATATATATATATATATATATATATATGGATATATATGTATACATACATACATACGTACATACATACATACATATATAAATATAAGTACACATACATATATATAAAATAAAACATGCATACATGTATACGTGCCAATTTACAGTTGAGCTGGGGATCGGGAGTTCATTCTTATGTGACAGCCCTTCTCTATCAGGATGCCACGACACCCCTGGCAAACTGAAGCGGCACACCAGGGTGCTGCAGAGCCCTGGTTGAAAAGGGCTGCTCTACAGTATGAGTCTGGCCAGCCTTGATTGGTGCTGTGCCTGTCACATGACAGGAGGGGAGTTCAAATTCAATTATAAATATCAAATAACTGTTTTCCAGCTCCTTATAAATCTTTATTGAACAACAAATGTGTACTTCATTTATCCCTGTGTATACACCCACATGTGTGACTTTACAGTGATATGGGCTGCACAGATAAGAAAAAGGAGAAAATGAAAAGCTTAGAAGGGAACTGAAACTGGAGCATGCTCAGTAGATCACAACAGCTGATCTACACAATCTTAGCCTGCAGTGGGTACACAGAGAAGATGGGAGGGGCAGATGAAGGGAGGATCAACCTCCGGAGACGGGCTTTGTGTATCCATTGATGGCTTAGCCACGCCCCCTTCACAGGCTTAGATTGACAGCAGCTTTCTCCATGTCTAGTGAAGAGAGTGAATGTCTACAGCAAGGCCAATTCTTGCTTTCATCAAGAGTACCTCTAGAAGGTTACGGTGTGAGGGTACCACCAACACCAAAAGACCAACTTTTCCACAACTGTTTGACAAGGGCATCAAATTATTATTTTTTTACAGCAAGGCTAATTCTTGTTTTCATCAGGAGTACTTCTAGAGGGGAACTGTGTGAAGGCACCACCAACACCCGGCGTATCTTCTTTCTGTATTCAGAAAGCAAGATACCCCGAAATTAGGCTAAGATCCGACTGGCGTAAGTCTCTTACGCCGTCGTATCTTAGGGTGCATATTTATGCTGGCCGCTAGGTGGCGTTTCCGTCGTTTTTGGCGTAGAATATGCAAATGACCTAGATACGCCGATTCACAAACGTACGTGCGCCCGGCGGAATTTTTTACGTCGTTTGCGTAAGGCTTTTTCCGGCGTAACGTTGCATACGCAATGTTAAGTATGGACGTCGTTCCCGCGTCAAATTTTGAATTGTTTACGTCGTTTGCGTAAGTCGTCCGTGAATGGGGCTGGACGTAATTTACGTTCACGTCGAAACCAATACGTCCTTGCGGCGTACTTTGGAGCAATGCACACTGGGATATGTCCACGGACGGCGCATGCGCCGTTCGTAAAAACCGACAATCACGTCGGGCCACCACCCATTTACATAAAACACGCCCCTCTCATCCTCATTTAAATTAGGCGCGCTTACGCCGGCCCATTTACGCTACGCCGCCGTAACTTAGGAGGCAAGTGCTTTGTGAATACAGCACTTGCCTCTCTGATTTACGGCGGCGTAGCGTAAATACGATACACTACGCCGCCGTAACAATGCGCCCGGCTACCTGAATCTAGCCCCAATTTTTCTACACCTTCTATCCAAAGTCTGCAAAAGAGACACCAGACTTTATCTAAAAAACTAAAATTGTTAATCTTGGCCTGAGTGAACTATAAGGCTGGGTTCACACTACGGTCTTCCCGTCCGTCAGCCGCATACGATTTATATGAAAAAACGTATGCGGCTGAAACGGACGGGAACGTATGGCACCGCACATATGTGCGTTTTCCATTAACATTAATGTTAAAGGAAAACGTATGCGGTTGCCATACTGTTTTAAAAACGACCGCAAAACCGTGGTTGAACACGGTTTTGCGTACGTTTAAAAAACGTTTTGCCAGCAAATCGTACGCACCCGGATGCATCCGAGTGCATACGATTTGCAATGCATTGTCTATCTCTACGTTTTCCCGTCCGGGCCCGTACGTTTTCAATACTGAAATCGTATGCGGCTGACGGACGGGAAAACCGTAGTGTGAACCCAGCCTAATTTAGACTTGCTTACTGTGGTGGGAGACTATGTTATTTCCATCCAAAGTCTGCCAGAGACACCAAAATGTATCCCCAAATAATCTCTAATCCTGTTCCGAGTGCACTAAATTGTGGCCCCAAGCCGTTGTTTACTAAATAAGGAAAGCTTGCAGTGAAAATAAATTCAAATGTCTTTTTTATTTTTCTTTATAAATGTCAGTTTTGCTGCAGCATGTTTTATACATGGTACAGATGTGCCAATTTAAAGGCAGAACAAGTGCATCCCTAGGCACTATTAAAGGAATTTTTCATTTTTATTGGTTCCCTTTAAGAATCATTAAAATTACTGCTCCTTTAAAAACAATCTTTTAAAAAAAAAAAATTGCATTGGTATATGTCCCCATACCTGGGTCCCCATACCCTTTCTGTGGCCAAAAACTTGTATATAAGCCTTCAAAATAGGGACTTTTGATTTTTCAAGCTTCGGTACCATAGACTTTTATAGGGTTTGTGATTCGTTGTCCTAAATTCTGCGATGTTCAAGAGTTCTGGAGCGGACCGAACGGGGGGGGGTGTTCGGCCCATCTATACTGGTAGGCGACTGATAGTGAAGAAGCAGCAGATTAAAAAAGACATCTATAGAGTGACATTTTTGCAAGTTCTGCTTTTCAAAACAGCTCAAGCTCCATCAGATTGGATGGAGAGCGTCTGTGAACAGCAATTTTCATGTCTTGCCACAGATTCTCAATGTGAAGGTGAACCTCCGCCCCAGTCTCAAGACTTTTGCAGACTCTAACAGGCTTTCTTCTAAGATTGCCCTGTATTTGGCTCCATCCATCTCCCCATCAACTCTGACCAACTTCCCTGTCCCTGCTGAAGAAAAACATCCCCACAACATGATTCTGCCACCACCATGTTTCACGGTGGGGATGGTGTGTTCAGGGTGATGTGCAGTGTTAGTTTTCTTCCACACATATAGGTAGATTCAAGTAGAGTTAGGCCGGCGTATGAGTAGATACGCCGACCTAACTCAGAATCTATGCCGACTTATGTTTAAGTGTATTCTCAAACAGAGATACACTTAAACATATCTAAGATACGACGGCTTGCGCGGTCCTATCATAGGTTGCAATATTGAGGCTGGCCGCTAGGTGGCGCTTCCATTGTGGTCGGCGTAGAATATGTAAATTAGTAGATACGCCGATTCACGAACGTACGACCGGCCGACACAGTACATTTATGCCGTTTCCGTAACGCATTATCAGGCCTAAAGTTATTCCATCAAATAGTTGGAATAATAATGTTAAAGTATGGCCGCTTCGAAATTCGAAAATTTTACGTTGTTTGCGTAAGTCGTCCGTGAATAGGGATTTACGTCGTTTACGTCCACGTCTAAATCAATAGGCCCGTGCGGCGGACTTAGCCGCAATGCACAGTGGGAAATGTAGGCGCATGCGCAGTTGAAAAAAAACATCAATCACATCGGGTCAAGCCTCATTAACATAAAACACGCCCCCTCAGACAGATTTGAATTAGGCGCCCTTACGCCCGCCCGATTTAGGCTACACCGCCGTAACTTAGCAGGCAAGTACTTTGATAATCAAGTACTTGCCTCGCTAACTTACGGCGGCATAGCCTAAACACGCTAAGCTACGCCGCCGCAAAGTTGGGCCAATCTCTATGAATCTACCTAATAGCGTTTTGCTTTTAGGCCAAAAAGAAAAATGTTGGTCTCATCTGACCAGAGCACCTTCTGTGATGGAAGTACTAAAATTCCTATTTTGTGTTATGAGTAGAACCACTGAAATGTTTTTCTATTCTTATATTGTTTTTGTTTGTTTATCTATATATGATATATACATATGCATGTGTGAAAAATATTTATCACAATAGTGTTATATTCCTTAAGAAGTTATGTCAGATATAATGTTTTAAAGTTACAACTTAAAATGGAGGACTAAAATTAAAACCAGCTGTCATCCCCCCTCGCACCTCATTCCAAAGCCCTCCCCATCAAGTGAAGTCCCTGAAAGGTTGGGGATGGACCCCTGTACATGGACATTCCACAAGGAACTCTTACACGTGGACTGTTTGTGCCATGAAAGCTCCATACCATATATGGACTTGCAAGAAGAACGTGTGCAGTACAGACGTCACCAGGGGTGTGTAATAAGGGATTGAACTGTATAGACTGAACCAATCTGTATGCTTATGTTTGTGATGTCATGGTGTTAATTAAAGGAGCTGCACAGGCTCCACCTCTTTCTCTTGAGGCTGAACGCTGGAAAGGTGAAGATGTAGACTGTTTTCTCTCTCCTCTCTGGTCTGCATGTTTCACTATTATGATATGGGTCAAACGGCAGAAATGGGTTTCTCCCTGAGAATTGTGTCAGGGGTCAATCCTTATCACTTCTTCCACATGTTTGCTGTGTCCCCCACATGGCTTCTCACAAACTGCAAATGGAACTTGTTATGGCTTTCTGCCAACAATGTCTTTCTTCTTGTCACTCTTCCATAAAGGGCAGATTTGTGGAGAACACAACTAATAGTTGTCCTGTGGACAGATTCTCCCACCTGAGCTGTGGATCTCTGCAGCTCCTCAAGAGTTACATTGGGCCTCTTGGGTGCTTCTCTGATGAATGCTCTCCTTTAGGTGGACGGCCATGTCTTTGTAGGTTTACAGTTCTGCCATACTCTTTCCATTTTCGGAGGATGGATTAAACAGAGCCTTGTGAGATGTTCAAAGCTAGGGATATTTTTTTTATAACCTAACCCTGCTTTAAACGTATCCCCGATCTGGTGTGTTCCTTGGCCTCCATGGCCTCCATGATGCTGTTTGTTCACTAAGGTTCTCTAACAAACCGATGAGGGCTTCACAGAACAGCTGTACTTATACTGAGATAAAATTACACACAGGTGCACTCTATTTACTAATTAGGTGACTTCTGAAGACAATTGGGTCTACTGGATTTTAGTTAGGGGTATCCGTGTAAAGGGGGCTGAATACAAATGCACGCCACACTTTTCAGATATTCATTTGTAAAAAAAAAAAATTAAAAAACATTTATCATGTTCCTTCCACTTTGTGTCACATAAAATACATTTCTGTTCTTCGTTGTAAGATGACAAAATGTGGAACATTTTAGGGGGTATGAATACTTTTTCAAGACACTGTACATACACTTTAGATTCTTGGATTTTCCACCTCAACTACCAAAAGAAATCTGTGTACTTGTGTTACATCGGAGACATATACAGATCAGCTTGAGCTATCTTGCCTAATTTATTTGTGCTTGTACACCCTACATCCATATTCTGAAAGCACTGCTAATTGAATGAGCTTTACATGAGCATCTACTTTACAAAAATGACATTATAGTTTTGCTTTATAATGGATACAATATTCCTGAATGATTGGTTGTTCCTTTGTTAGGTTTCTGTCACATCTGTACAGACATTCCAGTGGGTCTTCAGCCAGGCCACAATGTAGCATTAACCTGCAAAAAGAAAGTGATATAAATATAATATTTTTCTATCTTCATCTCCCCTACATAGCACTCATCCCAATTTTTATATCAGTGGTCTCCAAACTGAGGCCCAGGGCCAGATGTGGTCCTTTACTTTCCTTTATCTGGCCTCTGGGGCACTATTTCTGTCACTGTCACCAGCAACAGGGCATAATTACTGTCACTGATACCAACAATAGGGCACTATTCCTCCCTCTGACATCAACGACAGGACAGTATTCTTCCCACTGACAACAATGGGGTAGATTCAGGTACCTGTTATGGCGGTGTATCTCCAGATACGCCGCCGTAATTTTAAATCTGCGTCGGGGGTTTCGTTACGCCGATTCACAAAGGCAGTTACGCTGAAAAAATAGGCTTCCTCCACCGACTTGATTGCGGCGGCGTAGAATTGTGTGCAATATCACTTTGGCCGCTAGGGGCGCTTCCGTTGTTGTCGGTGTTGAATATGCTAATTTCCTAGATACGCTGATTTACAAATGTACGTACGCCCGGCGTTAGTTGTTTACGTCGTTTGCGTTAAGGCTTTTTCGGCGTAAGGCTGCTCCTGCTATTAGGAGGCGCAGCCAATGTTAAGTATGGACGTCGTTCCCGCTTCGAAATTTGAATTATTTACATCGTTTGCGTAAGTCGTTCACGAATAGGGCTGGACGTAATTTACGTTCACGTCGAAACCAATACGTCGTTTAGCCGTACTTGGAAGCAATGCACACTGGGATATGTACACGGACGGCGCATGTGCCGTTCGTAAATCATGTCAATCACGTCAGGTCATCACATATTACCATAAAACACACCCCCCTTCCCCATTTGAATTACGCGCGCTTACGCCGGCCCCATTTACGCTACGCCGCCGCGACTTACAGAGCAAGTGTTTCGTGAATACTGCACTTGCTCCTGTAAGTTGCGGAGGCGTAGCGTAAATACACTACGCTGCGCCGCCGTAAATTATAGCGTAGCTAACTGAATCTACCCCAATGATGGTGCACTGTTCCTTCCCCTGATAACAACAAAGGGGCAATATTCCTCCCTTAAATACCAACAATACGGCATTGTTTACTCCCATTGAAGCCAGGAAATGTTCTACTCTCACCGGTCACAGTCCAGCCCCCTAAAAGTCTGAAGGACAGTAAACCAGCCGTTGAGTTTTTAGCAAGACTCAACTCTGATTTACATAGTTTTTTGTGGTTAAGCCATTTCCAGTAACAATCTTACCGTTTCTGCTAAAAAGTAAGGCTATTAGGTGGATTCAGAAAGAGTTAGGCCGGCGTATCTACTGATCTAACTCGGAATCTGCACCGTCCTAAGTTTAAGTGTATTCTCAAACTGAGATACACTTAAACCTATCTAAGATACGACAGCCTGCACCGTTGTATCTTAGGGTTCAATATTTAGGCTGGCCGCTAGGTGGCGCTTCCGTTGAGTTCGGCGTAGAATATGTAAATGCATAGATACGCCGATTCACGAACGTACGTCCGCCCGTCGCAGAAAAGATACGCCGTTTACGTAAGGCATTTTCAGGCGTAAAGTTATTCCATCAAATAGCTGGACTAGTAATGTTAAGTATGGCCGTCGTTCCCGCGTCCAAATTTGAAAATCTTACGTCGTTTGCGTAAGTCGTCCGTGAATGGGGCTGGACGTAATTTACGTTCACGTCGAAACCAATACGTCCTTGCGGCGTACTTTGCCGCAATGCACACTGGGATATGTACACGGACGGCGCATCACGTTGGGTCACCCCACATTAACATAAAACACGCCCCCTCATTTGAATTAGGCGCGCTTACGCCGGCCCCATTTACGATACGCCGCCGTAAGTTAGGAGGCAAGTACTTTGTGAATACAGTACTTGCCTATCTAACTTAAGGCGGCGTAGCGTAAATACGATACGCTACGCCGCCTTAAAGATGCGACGGTCTTTCTTAATCCACCTATATATCTTTATCTGTAGGCAAACATCTGTTTCTCACTTACATTGGGCCGGATTCAGAAAAGAGATACGCCGGCGTATCTCCTGATACGCCGTCGTATCTCTGAGTCCGGCCGTCATATCTATGCGCCTGATTCATAGAATCAGGTTACGCATAGATATCCCTAAGATCCGACAAGTGTAAGTGACTTACACCGTCGGATCTTAGCCTGCAATCTCACGCTGGCCGCTAGGTGGCGCTTCCGTTTGTATATGCAAGAAATATGCAAATGAGGAGTTACACCGATTCAGAAACGTCGTTTCGGCTTTTTCCGGCGTATAGTTACCCCTGCTATATGAGGGGTATGTGCGGCGTATCCTATGTTAAGTATGGCCGTCGTTCTCACGGGAGTTTTGAATTTTTTACGTTGTTTGCGTAAGTCGTTTGCGAATACGGATGGACGTAATTTACGTTCACGTCAAAACCAATGACGTCCTAGCGACGTCATTTAGAGCAATGCACGCTGGGAAATTTTACGGACGGCGCATGCGCAGTTCGTTCGGCGCGGGGACGCGCCTGATTTAAATTTTACACGCCCCCTACCCGCGGAATTTGAATTCCGCCGGGGGATTTACGATACGCTGCCGCAAGTTTACAGGCAAGTGCTTTCTGAATAAAGCACTTGCCTCAAAAACTTGCAGCGGCGTAACGTAAATAAGATAGGTTACGCGGATCTAAAGATCCGCTCACCTATCTGAATCTGGCCCATAGACTTTATCTTGTGGTTTAAGACAGAGCCCAGAATACATTTCCTGTTCTAACTGTAACATACATCATTGAGATGAAAACAGGAACTTGCATTGTCAGGATGGAAGCAGATGATTGCTAAAGAGATGATGTATGTCTTAAGGCCTGTGCACACGGTCTGACTTTTTGCCAACAAACTTCAAAATGAGCAGGTTTTCAAAATAGTCTGATCGTGTGTACGCTTCATCGGACAAACTTTTTCGGGTTTCATCGGACAAAAAGTTCGGTCTGCAAACGGACAAACTTTACGTCAACAAGAGTCCGATGGTGCCTAGTCCGACCGTGTGTACAGCAAGCAATCGGACTTTTGTACAAAGTACAAACACGCATGCTCAGAAGCAAAGACCAGCCGGAAGCGTTCTGTCTAGTAAAACTAGCGTTTGTATTTGAAAGAGCACATTCGTGACGCGGCAAGTTCTGAAATCAAGAAAAGCAGCGCACATTCTCTTCTTCTTTATAATGTGATAATACTAAAAGCTGCTTTGCTGGTGATACTGACCGAGTAAAAACAAATGTCTTTACTTTGGATTAGTTTATTTTGGTTATATGAATCAAACATATTTCTAGATTTTTTTGTGGATCAAGTTAGCACAACCCCATTGCGCAACATGTGTGCTTGGCCGGGCATCTTTATTTTATTTCCATAGCTAACCTTAATTTATTAAAGCGGGGGTTCATCCGTACATAACACTTTTTCCCCTTAGATGGATGCTCGTTTTGTCTAGGGGAATCGGCTAGTTGTTTTAAAATATGATCCGTACTTACCGTTTACGAGATGCATCTTCTCCGCCGCTTCCGGGTATGGGCTGCGGGAATGGGCGTTCCTATTTTGATTGACAGTCTTCCGAGAGGCTTCCGACGGTCGCATCCATCACGTCACGATTTTCCGAAAGAAGCCGAACGTCGGTGCGCAGGCGCAGTATAGAGCCGCACCGACGTTTGGCTTCTTTCGGCTACTAGTGACGCGATGGATGCGACCGTCGGAAGCCTCTCGGAAGACTGTCAATCAAGAAGGAACGCCCACTCCCGAAGACCCATACCCGGAAGCGACGGAAGAAGATGCATCTCGAAAACGGGTAAGTACGGATCATATTTTAACACAAATAGCCAATTCCCCTAGACAAAACGAGCATCCATCTAAGGGGAAAAATTGTTTTATGGGTGAACTCCCGCTTTAAGCTTATCAGAATTTTTATAGTCTAGCTAATTATAGGGATAGACAAGTTAACACATATATGCAATAGATAGAGGGAATCCGTAAACACCTTTCGGAAGATTAGTTGTATAGTTTATATTAGATTGTATATTATTGTATCATTACTTCAGTCTGTGTGTGAAGATGTTCATAAAGTTGTAATGATATAAGAAGTATATTTAACTGACCTACCTGATTCACACACTACCCCTGCATCCTCACTGTGGTCACAGTTGTTGGTGCCCCATGGTCGGTGGTGACACTGCCATATAGCAGATTCTGTGCTTTTACAGTCTACGTCATCCAACCAAATTTTTCCAGTCCCTTGACCAAAGAATGCCATTCCTGGAGCTTTCTGGGCTTGTCCACAGCCAAGCTGCCTGCACACCACTGTAGCCGCTGCCATGTCCCATAAGTCATCACACACTGTACCCCATACATTCCGATAAGAAATTTCCAAACGCCCTTCACAGCGATGACTTCCATTGACGAGTCGCATGCTTGGGGGTATTTCTAAAACAGCAGGGGAAAAAGGACATTATGTAGACATCTGAGAAGTTAAATGTGTAAAAAAAAAAAAAACACTTTGGTATGTTTGGGATGACAATAAAGCCGCGTACTCACGACCATTTTTCATGTCATGGAAAACATCAAAGTTTTTCTCGATGTGATTCTTGTCAAGCCTGCCTTGCATACATACACACGATCGTGGAAAAAAAATGCTTGAGCAAAGCGGGGTGACAAAGCCTACACACAACCGTTTTTCACGACGTGAAAAACAACGAGAAAAAATAGAGCAGGTTCTAAGGGCCTGATCCACAAAAGGGTTACGCCGGCGTGTCTACTGATACGCCGTCGTATCCCTGTTTCTATCTATGGAACTGATCCACAGAATCAGTTTTCCATAGTTAGGCAGAAGATCCGACATGTGTAAGGGACTTACACTGTCGGATCTTAGGATGCAGTACCGCATCCGCCGCTGGGGGCATTTCTCGTCGAAATCCAGGGTCGGGCATGCAAATTAGCACTTACGGAAATCCACGAAGCTTTTGCGCTTTGTTTTTTCTCCGTAAGTATTAGTTTGTCGTCGCAAAATTAGGGCTGCTTTTACAAAGTGTAAAGTTAGTACACCATGTAAAAGTAGACCCTTCTTTCCCGCGATGCTGTCCAATTTAAAAAAAAAAAAAAAAATTCCCGCCGCATCTCTTTTTTTTTTCCCGACGCAACTTTTTTGACCCGGCGCGATTCACAAAACTCGGCGTAACGTAATTTCGCGCAATGCACGTCGGGAAAATAACGTCGGGAGCATGCGCAGTACGTCCGGCGCGGGAGCGCGCCTAATTTAAATGGGACTCGCCCCATTAGATTAGGAACGCCTTGCGCTGGACGGATTTAAGTTACACCGCTCAAAATTTCTAGGTAAGTGCTTTGTGGATCGGGCACTTAGGTAGAAATTTTACGGCGGTGTAACTTAAACGGGAAAAATTCAGTTACGCCGGCTTTTTGTGGATCAGGCCCTAAATTTTTAATGGTCATTTTCACGTAGAGAAAAATGCTCTGGAGCCTACACACGATCGTTTTTAATGACCAATTTAAAAAATTGCATTTTTCTCGTCATGAAAAACGGTTGTGTGTACGCGGCATAAGACTTTTCAAAATGTTGCTACCCCCTGATTGAAGGTAGACCACCACTCCAACACAGATGCTAGATTCTCTTCTGTACATAGTGCTCATGTGAGTCCAACATAAAGAGACATTTATTTCTCAGGCCCCGTACACACGACCGAACATGTCCGCTGAAACTGGTCCGCGGACCAGTTTCCGCAGACATGTCCGACCGTGTGTAGGGCCTAGCGGACAGGTTTCCAGCGGACAAAAGTTTCTTAGCATGCTTAGAAACTTGTCCGCTGGAAACCTGTCCGTCGGACATGTCCGATGGTTAGTACGACTCATCTGACATGTCCGCTGGTTATGACGTATAACCAGCGGCCCAAAATCCCGCGCATGCGTCGAATTGATTCGACGCATGCGTGGAAGCATTGAACTTCCGTGTTAGAGAACGTCGGTGTCTTCTACGTCACCGCGTTCTCTGTCCGCTGGGATTTTGGTCTGGTGGTGTGTACACACATCAGACCAAAAGCTCCCAGCAGACATGTCCAAAAAAAACGGTCCGCGGACCGTTTTCATCGGACATGTCTCCTCGTGTGTACAGGGCCTCAGATGAACAATAGTGGAGGAACTGTGGCCTCAATTAATATGCTGCAGGAACTCACCAGATGTGTTTTCTTTTGCTGCTGTGTTAGAACCTGCAAATTATAAAAAAATAATGTTTTATTTACTTTTTACATTTAGTCAATTGACGAACTTAAGGGTAGAGATGAGCTAAGGCGTGTTTGGATCAGTGGTGGCTCGTCCATTAGGGGCGCCCGGGTGCCACCCCCTCTCTCCACGGCACCCCCTATATGCAATGGATAGACTCATGCATAGCATGAATCTATCCACGGCCACGCCCTATTCATGTGTCCGGCCCCTTTCAGGGCGTCGGATGCATGAATTACAGCGGCCAGGGTTTCTTTTTTTAAGCACCTGATTAGAGCCAGAGGCCAAAGGCTCTAATAGGCTTCGAAATAGGGTGGATCACAGAGAATGCATTTCGATCCCACCCAGGTGTGTTACAAACGCGAATGAATATTCACTGTTGAAACACTGATCCTCAATCAGGCCAATCAGAAGCGGGTGTGAGACCCGTTTTCCAATTGACCGAAAAGAGAAGACTCCACCCGCGAGGAGGAGGGAGGAAACAGAAGCTGTCACTGTCATGACTCGTGGAGAGCTGGAGAATGGGAGGCTGCTGGTTAATGGGGTAAGTGCTACTGACCGACCAGGGAGGGGGGTTGGCATACTGTTTGCCGCCCCCCCCAAAAAAAAAAAAAAAATTCCACCGACCGTCACTTTTCGGATCCGAGTCAAAACCCATCCGAGCAATCCCACCTACAAACTGCCCGGTAATAAAGTGTTTTTTTCTAAAGCTTACTGTATTGAGCTGCAGCCCAATATTTTTTGACTAATCCTTAACCGCTTTAGTCCCGGACCATTTTGCTGGTCAAAGACCAGGCCACTTTTTGCAATTCGGCACTGCGTCGCTTTAACTGACAATTGCGCGGTCATGCGACGTGGCTCCCAAACAAAATTGGCGTCCTTTTTTTCCCACAAATAGAGATTTCTTTTGATGGTATTTGATCACCTCTGCGGTTTTTATTTTTTGCGCTATAAACAAAAATAGAGTGACAATTTTGAAAAAAAAAAAACATTTTTACTTTTTGCTATAATAAATATCCCCAAAAAGTATATATAAAAAAAAATTTCCTCAGTTTAGGCCGATACGTATTCTTCTACATATTTTTCATAAAAAAAAAAAAAAAAATCCGAAAAGCGTTTATTGATTGGTTTGCACAAAAGTTATAGCGTCTACAAAATAGGGGATAGTTTTATGGCATTGTTCCTAATATTTATTTTTTTACTAGTAATGGCGACATTATGGCGGAAACACATCGGACACTTTTGACACATTTTTGGGACCATTGTCATTTTTACAGCGCTCAGTGCTATAAAAATGCACTGATTACTGTGAAAATGACACCGGCCGTGAAGGGGTTAACCAGTAAGTGGCGCTGTAGGGGTTAAGTGTTTCCTAGGGAGTGCTTCTTACTGTAGGGGGGGTGGGCTGTGTGTGACACGTCACTGATCTCCGCACCGATTACCCGGAGCGGAGATCAGTGTCATTGTCACTAGACAGAGCTGGGAGATGCTTGTTTACCTTAGCATCTCCCCACTCTATCTCTCGGTGAGACGATTGCGGGTATCCCCAAGTCCGCGGGACCCACGTTCGGGCTCACGGAGATCGCGGCAGGGTCTCGAGCACGCCGGCGCGAGCGCGACCACATGGTGGCATCTTAAAGGGGACGTACCTGTACGCCCTTATGCCTGTCCGTGCCGTTCTATTGGCGTAAATAGGCGTGCGCTGGTCCTTAAGCGGTTAAAGCGGAGTTCCACCCATATAAATGTCAGCGGCTACATAAAAGTGTAGCTGCTGACTTTTATTAATTGGACACTTACCTGTTCCACGGTCCAGCAATGCGGGCAAACAAAGCCCCCCTCATCTCCCCCTCCTCTCTGCGGTCCCGGCACTGTCACCCTGGGCGCACGGCTGTGGCTTCACAGCCCGGCACGAAATGTGCATGCGCGAGCCGCACTGTGCACTGTGACTGGCCGGGCAAGATGATTGCCGAGAGGGAGGGGGGAGAGGTGAACTTTCTTCTGGCGCCAGAGAGTCCCGGGAGGAAGTGGGAGCTAGATCCTTCTAAAAAGAGTGGGGCAAATCTACAAAATCGTAGCCTAACTTAATTTTTACCATTTAAGTTACACTGGCGGAAAATTTCTACCTAAGTGCCCGATCCACAAAGCACTTACCTAGAAATTTTCGGCCGTGTAACTTAAATGTCTCCGGCGCAAGGCGGTCCTCTTCTGCAGGGGGCGATGACAATTTAAATGAGGCGCGGTCCCACGCCGGCCGTACTGCGCATGCTCGTGACGTCATTTTCCCGACGGGCAGCACGCAAAATTACGTTACGCCAGACTTTGTGGATTGCGACGGGACAATAAAGTTGCGTCGGGTAAAAAAAAAGTTACGCGCCGAAAAAAAAAATTCAAAATTTTAAAAAAATAGCGGCGATCGAAAAAAAGGTCTGTTTTTACAAGGTGTAACTAGTTTACACTTTGTAAAAGCATCTCTAATTTTACGTATGCAAACGTAAACTTACGCTGAAAAAACAAAGCTGAAAAGCTTTGTGGATCTCCGTAAGTCCTCATTTGCATACGCAAAGTGGCATTTCAACGCGAAATGCCCCCAGCGGCGGATGCGGTACTGCATCCTAAGATCTGACAGTGTAAGTGTCTTACAGATGTCGGATCTTCTGCCTATCTTTGGAAAACTGCTTCTGAGGATCGTTTCCAAAGATAGGCACAGGGATACGCAGGCGGAACAGCAGTTCCGCCTGCGTATCCCTTTTGAGGATTTGGCCCAGTATTTCTATCCCCCCCCCCAAAAAAAATGACATGCCAAATGTGGCATGTCAGGGGGTCACCATCACTTAAAGCGGAAGTTTTATTTTTGGGTGGAACTCCCCTTTAACAAAGCTGACTAAATTATACAACATATGAGGTCTGGATAATGTACAGTGAGCACTTCAGTTATGCAAATCTGATCTTGATCTGTAGTAATACAAGATTTACCTGGAGCCTTTGGTACAGGAACTCCAACTACTGCAGAGAAAAAGTAATAAACGTCACGTATTTAAAAAACAAAACAAAAAAAAACAGCATGATTACACTCGAGATTCTAATATCTCTCCAATTAGGGGCTATGCCACGCTATACCCAATTTAAAATTGATGTCCTTTTTTTCCAACAAACAGAGCTTTCTTTTGGTGGTATTTGATCGCCTCTGCGGTTTTTATTTTTTGTGCTTTAAAGAAAAAAAGAGCGACAATTTTGAAAAAAAAAATATTTTTAACTTTCTGCTATTCATCAGATTAGTCCAATATGTATTCTGCAACATATTTTTGGTAAAAAAAAAACAATCGCAATAAGCGTATATTGATTGGATTGTGTAAAAGTTATCACAGTTGTCAAAGTAGGAGAAGGATTTGGGGATTTTTATATATATATATATATATATATATATATATGTATATATATATATATATATATTGTATTTACTGGCAATGGTGGTGATCTGCGATTTTTTGTGGGACTGCGATATTGCGGCAGACAGATCTGACCCTAAGGCTGCTTTCACATTGGGGATAGAGCCGCGGTGACGGTATAGCCGCACTATTTGTAGTGCGGCTATATCGTCGTATTTACCGCGATATTCGGGCGCTAGCGGTGAGGTTTTAACCCCCGCTAGCGGCCGAAAAAGGGTTAATACCGCCCGCGTTGCGCGCGGTATTACTGCGGTTTCCCATTGATTTCAATGGGAAGGCGCGGTATAGGAGCGGTGAACACTCCTATACCGCAGTAAAGATGCGGCTAGCAGGACTAGCAAGACTTTTGGAGCGCTCCTGCTAGCGCACCGCTTCAGTGTGAAAGCCTTTCACATTGAACACTACAGGGCAGGTTTTTTTCATGCGGTATAGCAGCGCTATTTTTAGCGCTGTACCGCATGAAAAACGCCTCAATGTGAAAGGGGCCTAAGTGACTTTTTGGTGACCAGTAACACAAATACAGTGATCAGTGCTAAAAAAAATGCACTGATCACTATATAAATGGCACTGGCAGGGAAGGAGTTAACACTAGGGGGCGATCAAGGGGTTAGTTGTTCCCTAGGGAGGTGTTTCTAACCCGATGGATTTTTTCGGCGGATATCCGATGAAGCTGACTTTCATCAGTTTTGCCAACACACCATCAGTCAAAAATCTGACCAACGCGGTGACGTAAAAAAACGACGACGTGCTGAGAAAAATGAAGTTCAATGCTTCTGAGCATGCGTCGACTTGATTCTGAGCATGCGTGGATTTTTGACCGATGGACTTCCACACAGACGATCGTTTTTTTTCTATCGGTTTTTTATCCATAGGAAAATTTTAAAACATGTTCTTTTTTTTTTTCACCGATGGAAAACAAATTGATGGGGCCCACACACGATCGGTTTGTCCGATGAAAACGGTCTGTTTTCATCAGACAAACCGATCGTGTGTACAGGGCTTAACTGTATGGGGGATGGACTGACTGGGAGAAGAGAGAGATCGCTGTTCCTAATCACTAGGAACAGCAGATATCTCTCTCCTCCCCTGTCAGAATGGGGA
Organism: Rana temporaria; assembly: GCF_905171775.1. Taxonomy (NCBI): domain Eukaryota; kingdom Metazoa; phylum Chordata; class Amphibia; order Anura; family Ranidae; genus Rana; species Rana temporaria. Next base: position 15,635,979 of record NC_053496.1, read on the forward strand.
TCTGTTTGTTTACATGACAGATCACCGTTCTGGCTCTCTTTCCCAGGATCGTGGTTGGTCGGCGGACATCTAGCCTGCCGGACCCGTGGGCGAGCTACTACAGCCCTTTTGAAGCTAGTGCCGTACCGGTATGTTTTGCATTTTTCTAGAAGAAGCAGCTCAATGTTATCCTATGTGCCCATGCACATTAGGACATTTAGAGGTGGATTTTAAGCTTAGCGTTTAGAGGTAGGGAAAAAAAAAACCTTCTGTGTTTTTGAGAGCAGTTTTCTGGCGAAAAAAAAAAAGCTAAATGCACCTAAATATGCATAAAAGCTTGTAAAAAAAATGCTCATAATTTGCAGGATTTTTTTTCTGCCAAAGGAACTGGAGTTTGTAAGTCAGTGTGCATGAAGCCTTAAATATATTCCATGTTATCCCTTACCATGTTATTTGAGTGTTATTAAAATAAAAACTATTAGCTAGATTCACATCGGAGAGCCTAACGTTAGGCAGGCGTAGCGTATCGAATATACGCTACGCCGCCGTAAGTTAGAGAGGCAAGTGCTGTATTCACAAAGCACTCTTGCGTCCTAAGTTACTGCGGCGTAGCGTAAATGTGCCAGCCTAAGCGCGCCTAATTCAAATGAGGAACAGGGGGCGTGTTTTATGTTAATGAATCGTGACCCGAGATTGGCGTTTTTAACGAACGGCGCATATCCCAGTGTGCATTGCTCCAAAGTACGCCGCAAGGACGTATTGGTTTTGACGTGAACGTAAATTACGTCCAGCCCCATTCACGGACGACTTACGCAAACAATGTAAAATTTTCAAAATTCGACGCGGGAACGACGGCCATACATTGGCTAGGCCAGCTTTTTGGTGGAATAACTTTACGCCTGAAAACACCTTACGTAAACGGCGTATCTTTACTGCGACGGGCAAGCGTACGTTCGTGAATAGGCGTACCTCGCTGATTTAAATCAGCGTTCACGCCCCTAGCGGCTGGCGAAACTAGACAGCTAGGATACGACGGCGCAGGCAGTCGTATCTTAGCTACATTTAAGTGTATCTCAATTTGAGAATACACTTAAATGTACGACAGCGCAGATTCAGAGTTACGACGCCGTATCTACTGTAAACCTCTCTGAATCTGGCTATTAAAGCGGTGTTCCGCCCAAAAAAAAAAGAAAATAATTAAAATCCAGCAGCTTCACATACTGCAGCTGCTGGCTTTTAAAAATAGGACACTTACCTGTCCTGAAGTCCAGCGATGTCGGCACCCGCAGCTGATGTCTCCACCAGCTGTCAGGTGCTGTCGCCTCCATTGCGGGTACGGGAACCCAGCAGTGTAGCCTTTCGGCTTCACGCCAGGAACCCTACTGCGCAGGCGAGAGGCCCTCGCTCTTCTCTCCTATTGGCCCGGCGCCTGAGGGAGGGAGCCCCGCGGTGACAGACTCCTGGAGGTGGGAAAGGATACCTGTCAAAGACAGGTATCCTGTTTCCCCTCCCCCGAAGGGTGCCAATTGTGGCACCAGAGGGAGGGGGGGAGGAATAAGATAAGCAGAAGTTCCACTTTAGGGTAGAACTCCGCTTTAAGAGCAGCTGAGGAGGGGTGTGGCATTTTACTTGAGCAACAGAGAGTCTTGTGATTCTCTCAGCAGCCCTACCTCTTTGTTGTAAATTACATGACACTCGTGCCTTGGTAATGTGGTGTGACTATATCTGGCCGCTGCTGTATGTACTGTCTTCTTGCAAGGGGGAACAAATGTGGTGATTGGTTGAACTAAACAGCGCTTGCCCCACCCCCACCTCTATCTAATGAGAACTTTATACTTAAAAAATAAGTTACACTGGTGAATATCAAAATAACAACTGTGACAAACTATAAATTGTTAACTCTAATATTACATAATTTTTTTGATAATAGTGACTTGGTTTACAATGTAAAGTGACTTGTGATGATATGTGCAAATAGAGCAAAACAAAGTGCTTGGAGCTCCGTGCTCCAAAGGTGACTGTAATCCCACCACTGTGTGGTTCCGCACTCACCAGATGGGTAACTTGATGGCCAAATGCTTCTTTTTAACATACATAACTATGTAACCAATTACATTCTTCCATACCTGAGCAGATGACTCCACTGTCCTCATTGTGCTGGCAGTTGTGTTCTCCCCATGCCCGATGTTTGCATTGACCTAGGAGAGATTCGTTACCAGCACAGTTCACATCATCCAGGACTATATTCCCATTTCCTTCACCAAAGCGTGCCATCCCATGAGCCGAAACTGCAGCCCCACAACCAAGCTGCCTACACACAACTTCTGCGTCTCTAATGTCCCACTGGTCATCACATACCGTGCCCCAAGAATTGTCGTAGTATAGCTCCACACGGCCAGCACATCTATGCCATCCATTGACCAGGCGTAGGTCTATAACAGATTCTGGCGGAAGAGAAACACAAACATTTAATACAGATCCTAGGTATAGTATGTGTAGGACCTGATTACATTTTAGTAGCTAAGGAGCTGGAAACACCATGATCTGCTCTGTAAAATCTTCCCATAAGGTATGGATTCAGCTTTTTCAGAATCCTTATTCGTTACAGGGCCAAGGCTACCATGAGATAGTTTGGATCAGCTGGTGCCTTCTAGAGGTGGCATGAGGGATGCTTCTGCATTTCCTTTCATTTGCCACCTCCTGAAGGAGCTTGGCACTGGCAGCAAGGGGTGGCTTTTCAACTCTGCACGGGGGGTACAATGGGGGTGTCATGCCTTCATTCATAAGGCTCATCGTCTTCATAGTTTTGACTTTAGTTTGGATTAAATCAATGCTGCCATCTAGTGGACTTTCTGTTTAATTGCACCTGTTCTATGTTAATATAGTCAGCTAGAATAGTTCATTAATTTGGTCCATGCAAGCTTCCGTATTTCTATCCCATGAGGCTTTGCAGCACCTCCACAGCCTTCTTTTCCATTTTTCCTTCCAAGCAAGCACATGTCTGCTGAGTTCTTTCTCACGTCAGCCATATCGATGCATCTACGGTACGTGCAACTTTGTCTCTCTAGATAGATAGATAGGGAGGCTCTAATTGTATTATTGTTTATTAATTGTAATCTGTTTGTATCTATTACAGTTTTACTCTGTCTTGTGCTAATAAAAGTTCATAAGGATTCTGCGCCTACTGGAATGCATTAGTATGAGAAGAGTTATCAGTGTGCCCGAATACACATCAGTCACGTGTAGTGAGGGGCATAACAGTAAAACGTAGGCTTCTAAACATGGCTAGCATACAGAACTTCCAGCAACACGAAGGTTTCTAAGCACGGCCAGCATACAGAACGCCATAGAAACCAAGGCTTCTACGCACAGCTACCACATAGAACGCCAAAGAGACATCAAAGTTATCAGCTTCCATATACAGCTAGACACCATGTCGCAGACAAAGTCAGAGCACCTCGTGACAAGGTCAGAAGTTTACTCCACGAGCTCAAGGAGGTCAGTGAAAAGCGAAACAATCGCCATTGCCCGCGCAAAGGCAGAATCTGCAAAGGTGAAAGCTGACTTTGTAGCAAAAGAGGCTGAAGTAAAGGCTAGGTTTGCTGAAAAAGAGATGCAAATCAAATTAGAGAAGTTACGCATGGAAACTGAATTAGAGAAACTAGCTGCAGAAAAGGAGTTAGCGGCTGCTGCAGCCGAGGCAGACTTCCTAGAAGAACTTGCAAAGCCCACCAGTGAGCGGCACAGCAACGTGCTAGGGGAAGAATCTGTTCCTCATGACAGTACAGAGCGTACCTCAGAATATGTGCGGCGACACGCCAAACCAGACAACTGCCCACTTACAGCGCCAAGAGCGGAATTAACTCCCGCCATTCACACGCCTTATATCAAGCAAGAAAGTAAACCTGCACTTAGTCAGTTTTCAGCACATTCTGCATCCAGGCTATCAAAGCACTACGCCACAGTTGACCAAGTCGAAAATGAAGAACAACAAGTTAAAAGACCCAGCGACAGCATCTCTGATGACCGCATCTACTCCACAAGTTCCTGGCACAACAAAGCGCCCCCTGGCTACTCACACAACGATCAAGGTATGTCAGATTTCTTCAAGCTCTTAGCACGACGTGAACTGTTAGCAAAAGGACTTGCAAAGTTTAACGATCGCCCTGAAAGTTATAGAGCATGGCGTTCGTCCTTCAGAAATGCAATTAAGGATCTTGGTTTTAAAGCAAGTGAGGAAGCCGATCTCTTAGTCCAATCACTGGGGAATGAGTCATCAGAGCATGCAAGGAGAATCAGAGACATTAACATTAATTACCCAACCAAAGGGCTGAGCATGATATGGGAGAGGATTGATGAATGTTACGGTTCCCCAGAAGTTCTAGAAAACTCTCTTTTTAAAAGAATAGAGGACTTTCCCAAGATTTCTAACAAAGGCTACCAGAAGCTGAGAGAATTGAGTGACCTAGTGACAGAACTCCAAATAGCCAAATCAGAAGGAGACTTGCCAGGCCTTGCCTTTCTGGACACAGCCCGTGGTGTTAACCCTATAGTGCAGAAGCTACCTTACAGCCTTCAAGAAGCCTGGATTACACGCGGCTCCAACTACAAGCAAAGGCACAACGTTCCCTTCCCACCATTCTCTTATTTTGTGGACTTTATTCGCCATCAAGCAAAGGTTAAAAATGATCCTAGTTTTGACATCTCATCATCTGACTCTGCTCTCCCTAGGCCCAGTAAGCCTGCTCTAACCCGCAACTTCAAAGTCACACCTGTTGCAGTACGCAAAACAAGTGTATCTCCAGCTGAGAATCCAAGCAGAGAGTGCCCTCTTCACAAGAAGCCTCATTCATTGTCAAAGTGCAGAGGTTTTAGAGAAAAGACTCTCCAAGATCGCAGAACCTTCCTCAAAGAAAACAGAATTTGTTACAGGTGCTGCGCATCAACTTCTCACATCGGTAAAGACTGTAAGGTGAGCATCAACTGCTCCGAGTGTAACAGCACAGAACACAACACAGCTCTACATCCAGGGCCAGCGCCATGGACTCTTACCCCCTCACTCCAGGTGGAAGAGCACGGCGAGGAGCAACAAGACATAGTACCTCCTGTAGTTACACCCCAGTGCACCCAAGTATGTGGAGAAGGTTCGTCTAACAAATCCTGCTCCAAGATTTGTCTTGTTACAGTTTACCCCACAGGCCACAGAGAAAAAGCAGTGAAGCTATACGTGATCCTGGACGATCAAAGCAACAGATCACTCGCCAGCTCAACCTTCTTTGACACCTTCAAAATCAAGGAAGCAAACTCTCCATACTTACTCAAGACTTGTACAGGGGTAAGTGAAGAAACTGGGAGAAGAGCCATCGGTTACCAAATCGAATCCTTTGATGGTCAGACAACCATGCCTCTGCCAACTCTAATCGAGTGCAATCAGTTCCCAACTGAAAGAGAGGAGATCCCTACACCAGAGGTGGCACTTCATCACAGACATCTGAAGGGCATAGCACACCTCATCCCTGAACTGGATCCCCAGGCTGAGATAGCACTTCTCCTTGGGAGGGACATCATCAGAGTTCACAAGGTAAGAAAACAAATCAATGGTCCCCACAACTCCCCCTATGCTCAGAAGCTGGATCTCGGATGGGTCATCATAGGCAACGTATGCCTAGGGAGTGTTCACAAACCAACCAGCGTGAACTCTCTCTTTACAAAGACACTAGAGGGTGGGCGTCCATCCTTATTTCAGCCTTGCACCAACAGATTCCTCGTAAGAGAGAAGCCTGCCAGTGTAATTCATTCCAACCCTTACACCGCTAATCTTCTTTGTGATGAAGACAGAGATCGTTTAGGATGCTCAGTTTTCCAAGGGACTAAAGAAGATCACAAACTTGCCCCATCAATTGAAGATCATATCTTCTTGGAAATAATGAGACAGGGATTCCACAAAAACAATGAAAACAGCTGGGTTGCACCCCTGCCTTTCAAAGCACAGAGACCCTGCCTTGCTAACAACAGAGAACAAGCTTTAAAGCGCTTTTCTTCCCTTAAACGCAATCTTCAAAGAAAGCCAGAAATGAAAGGGCATTTCTTCTCATTCATGAGTAAGATGTTTGAGGATGACCATGCTGAGATAGCCCCACCTTTAAAAGACAAAGAAGAGTGCTGGTACCTACCAATCTTCGGTGTCTACCACCCCAAGAAGCCAGGTAAAATCCGGGTAGTGTTTGACTCCAGCTCTCAGCACGAAGGGGTCTCACTAAATGATGTCCTCCTAAAGGGACCAGATCTCAACAACACACTTCTTGGTGTTCTTATCAGGTTCCGCAAGGACGCAGTTGCCATAGTTGCAGACATACAGCAAATGTTTCACAGCTTCCAAGTCAAGGAAGAACACAGGAACTTCTTGAGATTCCTATGGTTCAAAGACAATGACCCTACTAAAGACATTACAGAATACCGCATGAAAGTGCACGTTTTTGGTAACAGTCCATCCCCTGCTGTTGCCATCTACGGACTTAAGCTATCCGCTCAAGAAGGTGAGAAAGACGTTACACAGTTTATTGAAAGAGACTTTTATGTAGATGATGGTCTGAAATCACTTTCTTCACCTGAAGCTGCAATAAGTCTACTCAAGAGGACTCAAAGCACACTTGCCTCTTCTAATCTTAGACTGCATAAGATAGCATCAAACAGCAAGGTCGTCATGGAGGCCTTCCCTTCTCAAGATTATGCCAGTGACTTCAAAGATCTGGACTTAGCTACAGACTCCCTTCCTATGCAACGCAGCCTAGGACTCAACTGGGACCTCAAGACTGACACCCTTACCTTTCAGGTCGACCAAGAGCCAAAACCCTTCACTCGGCGAGGTGTCCTATCCACCATCAACAGCCTGTATGATCCACTCGGGTTCGCAGCACCGGTGACCGTCCAAGGTAAGATTATGCTTAGAGAGCTTACTGCAGACACATGTGATTGGGATTCTCCACTACCTTCTGAGAAAGAGACATTATGGGTAACATGGAGAGACTCTTTAAAGACTTTATCTAACCTACACATACATAGACCATACACCCACTTTCCTCCTGAAAGGGTTCAGTCTAGAAAGTTATGTGTATTCTGCGATGCTTCAGTCAAAGCAATAGGAGCAGTAACCTACCTCAAGTCAGTAGACATCGAGGGCCAAATTCATATTGGGTTCGTTATGGGCAAGGCCAAGCTAGCACCATGTCCTGAAACCACCATTCCAAGATTGGAACTGTGTGCTGCTGTATTAGCAGTAGAACTAGCAGAACTCATTACAACTGAGATGGATATAGAACTCGAGGATACAGAGTTTTACACAGACAGCAAGGTAGTGTTGGGCTACATTTACAACGAAAGTAGGAGATTCTATGTCTATGTGCACAACAGAGTCCTAAGGATCAGGAAGTCTACACAGCCCACCCAGTGGCGTTATGTCTCAACTGATCATAACCCAGCAGATCATGCCACAAGGTCTGTGTCAGCATCCCGTCTCAAAGACACTACATGGCTCACAGGACCACCCTTCCTGTACAAGTCAGTGCCTACCACTCCACAAAGGGAGACTTATGAACTGTTAGAACCTGAATCTGACTCAGACATCCGTCCTCAGGTTTCCACACTACATACAACAATTTCTAACCAACTGTTGAGATCCAAGCGCTTCGATAAGTTCTCCACTTGGAAATCCTTACAAAGAGCTACAGCTTGCCTGGTTCACATAGCCAGATCCTTTAAAGGCACCCCTACAAGACCAAGTTGTTGCAAAGGTTGGCATTATTGCCACAAGCCATATACAGTAGACGAGCTCACAGAAGCAAAAAATGTAATCATCCGCTGTATCCAACAAGAGACTTATGCACTAACACTAGAATGCCTTCAATATAACAAGAGCATTCCAAAGAACTGTCCTCTAAGGAAACTCAACCCCTTTATAGACAATGAAGGACTGTTAAGAGTTGGAGGGCGCATCTCAAATGCAGGACTTGATAGTGGTGAAAGCAATCCTGTCATAATACCAAATAACCATGTTGCTTCTTTACTTGTGGAACACTACCACACACAGACAAAACATCAAGGACGTTTGTTCACGGAAGGAGCTTTGCGTGTGGCTGGACTCTGGATAGTGGGAGCCAAGAGACTTGTGAGTAAAACCATTTTCAAATGTATCACCTGTCATAAGCTTCGTGGTATTTTCCAAACCCAGAAAATGGCCAACCTTCCTGCAGACCGTCTCAGTACAGAACCCCCTTTCACAAACGTCGGTCTTGATGTGTTTGGGCCTTGGGCTGTCATCACACGTCAAACCAGAGGAGGCAGTGCCAACAGCAAACGCTGGGCTGTCATGTTTACTTGCATGTGCATCAGAGCTGTACACATAGAAGTAATTGAGTCCTTAGACACATCCAGCTTCATCAATGCCCTGAGACGTTTCATCTCTATTAGAGGCCCTGTCAAGCACATACGCTCTGATAGAGGAACCAACTTTGTTGGAGCTTGCAAAGAATTGAATATCACTTCAAACCTTGACACAGAACATGTTGAGAGATACCTTTCAGAACAGGGTTGTACATGGACATTTAACCCCCCACACTCTTCTCACATGGGAGGTGCCTGGGAGCGTATGATTGGTATAGCTCGAAGGATCCTAGATTCAATGTTTCTACAATTGGGAACTTCAAAACTCACACATGAGACTCTGACAACCTTCATGGCTGAAGTATCAGCTATAATGAATGCTAGGCCCTTGACATCTATACCCAATGATCCTGAAGATCCTTTCTTGCTTACACCTTCCACTTTGCTCACTCAGAAAGTCGAGGTGATCACAGCTCCTTCTGTCAATCTCGACCCAAAGGACTTATACAGATGTCAATGGAAAAGAGTACAAGTGTTAGCCGACACCTTTTGGAACAAGTGGAAGAAACAATACTTGTCTAATCTACAGACTAGGAACAAATGGCAAGACAGCAAGCCCAACTTAGAGCCTGGTGCCATTGTTCTCATGAAAGACTCTCAATCAAAGAGAAACGAGTGGCCTTTGGGTCTGATAACCCAAGTGTTTCCCAGTGAAGATGGACACGTCAGGAAAGTTGAACTCAAAGTCATTAGGCAAGGCCAGCCTAAACTTTTCCTCAGACCTGTTTCCGAACTTGTTTTGTTACTCTCCTCCGGAGTGCCATGATGTGTGGTATCCGCGGGAAACCAGGCGAGGAGTGTCATGCCTTCATTCATAAGGCTCATCGTCTTCATAGTTTTGACTTTAGTTTGGATTAAATCAATGCTGCCATCTAGTGGACTTTCTGTTTAATTGCACCTGTTCTATGTTAATATAGTCAGCTAGAATAGTTCATTAATTTGGTCCATGCAAGCTTCCGTATTTCTATCCCATGAGGCTTTGCAGCACCTCCACAGCCTTCTTTTCCATTTTTCCTTCCAAGCAAGCACATGTCTGCTGAGTTCTTTCTCACGTCAGCCATATCGATGCATCTACGGTACGTGCAACTTTGTCTCTCTAGATAGATAGATAGGGAGGCTCTAATTGTATTATTGTTTATTAATTGTAATCTGTTTGTATCTATTACAGTTTTACTCTGTCTTGTGCTAATAAAAGTTCATAAGGATTCTGCGCCTACTGGAATGCATTAGTATGAGAAGAGTTATCAGTGTGCCCGAATACACATCAGTCACGTGTAGTGAGGGGCATAACAGGGGGAGTACAATAGAATAATTTGACAGGCTTTGTTGTACTGAAGTCAATGGATGGATCAGCTTCAATATAACCAGTGGAAAACAAAAAACTGTGCTAATAATACCCAAAACAGACCCACTAAGGCAGCAGCTGGCGTGCGATACACAGATAATAACAAAAACAGAAAAGCCGCGCCACAATTATTACAAATTTTTTGACAAACTCCTAGAGGATTGGTGTATTAAAGTCAATATGCATGTATATTACACCATAAATCCCTGTTTTTGGAGAAAAAGTCCATAGGAGGGCAAGGTGTAGCACTTAATCATAGGGTTCTCCTTGATAAGATCCTGTAGATAGTGTCCCAAACCCACACCACCAAGTGACATGTATGGCAAATAGGTGACCCTCCACTGGAAATAAGAGGCCGCTTACCAGAGGGCAAGCAAATCAGACGTTTGGCTATAGCCCAGCCGTGGCCTTTAACTCCTCAGCGACCCGGGATGGAAGAGGTTAACAGCAGACACTCAATAGAAGACCGCTCCGATTCGATCGTTTTTAGGACAAGAAAGAGAGGTGTACCATAGCGTGACTCCGTTTCACAAAAGATTTATTATATTAAAATGAGAGATATACTCACAAACACAGGTTTAAAAACAGTGTATAAATCCAAACAAATGCCGGCCAGCATACAAGGAGCCCTCCTCCTCTGCGTGGTGACGTCACTGCGTGGCCTCCCAGATGTGTTTCGTCATTAAAAGACGTTTTTGTGAAACTGAGTCACGCTATGGTACACCTCTCTTTCTTGTCCAAAAAATTATTGAATCGGACCGGTCTTCTATTGAGTGTCTGCTGTTAACCTCTTCCATCCCGGGTCCCCGAGGAGTTAAAGGCCGCGGCTGGGCTATAGCCAAACGTCTGATTTGCTTGCCCTCTGGTAAGCGGCCTCTTATTTCCGGTGGAGGGTCACCTATTTGCCATACATGGTGGTGTGGGTTTGGGACACTATCTACATGATCTTATCAAGGAGAACCCTATGAATTAAGTGCTACACCTTGCCCTCCTACGGATTTTTTCTCCAAAAAGAGGGATTTATGGTGTAATATACATGCATATTGACTTTAATACACCAATCCTCTAGGAGTTTGTCAAGAAATTTGTAATAATTGTGGCGCAGCTTTTCTGTTTTTGTTCAATATAACCAGCCTGCCCATTGATGAATTGAATCTGCTGAACCGGTCAAGATTCAATCCAACTTTTGCCAGATGGGAGCCAAATATCATAGATTCACCAGCACATGTACATTACCATCAGCCCGCATTCTTCCCGGCTAAGCCAAGTACCCGTTTAAAGGATAGAACTATGGTAGCAAGAAGAGTCTAATCAATTTTCAAAGCTTTACTTTCACACCTTCAAGGTAGACAACCTCCGGACATACAACTTCAGGGCATTCAGCTCCTCACCAAATATGGCAGCAGTCATTGCCACTTTTTGGGGTTGGGCAGTTTTTGTTCTGTTCCCTACTCTCTCCTGTCCAGGGCGACAGGACCTCCCTCCAGGTATTTCCCAGCCAGAATACCACAGGCTGGAAGTTCTACATCTCTAAAGCAAGGGCCCCACCAAGTCCCATGGAGGCCAGCTACCGAGATCCCACATTTTTCTGCAGGCAACATATTGAAAGATTGAGAAGCAGTCTCATCCAGTGCCAGGGCAAGGCCATCTGGAGCCCAGGGCGAACATGCCAAACTTTGCCCCCCAAGATGTATGGGCATTATCTGTCAGCAAAAATCCCCCCACCCCCAAAACAAAATTTGAACAATAATCTGCATGCTTACCCCGTAAGCATAAATCCCCTCCACCCAAGACAAATCTGCCCCCCTAATAAATTCCTCCCTCCCAGCACAAATCGTTACCCCCCCTCCAAGCTCAAATCCTCTCTCTCCCCAAATCCCCCCAGCACACATCCCCCCCACGCCAAATCCCCCCTCCTAGCACAACCCCCCCCCAATTTCCCCTTCTAGCACAAATACCCTCAATCATCCTTACTGACCCAACCCCCCCTCAAAACAAATCCCTCCTTTCCCAAATCCCCTCTACCATATCACCTCTTCTAGCACAAACACCCCAAATACCCCCTCCTAGTACAAATTCCCTTCAACATAAATCCTCCCAAATTTCCCCTCCTAGAACAATTATTAGCCCCCTGCTGCCCCCCAAAGTCCCCCACTCAACACAGATCCACCCTCAATCTCCTTGTGGTGCCCCCCCCATCTCAAATAATACCACAGTGCCCAGGGCAGACACCCCTCCTGCCAACCCTTTGTCCCCAGCATCAGCACTTCCCCAGGCCAGGCAGTCTTTGTCCTGTCTCTACTACCTCCTGTGCAGGGCAGGACCTCTCCGGGTATTTCCCAGCCAGGGCACAGGTTTGGGTTGGTCAATCTAGTCACAGTGGGCCATATTCTTAAACAAGTTACGTAGGCGTATCAACAGATACGCCTACGTAAGTCCCTTTCCTATGTTTAAGTGTATTCTCAAACTGAGATACACTTAAACATGCCTAAGATACACCAGCCTGCGCCGTTGTATCTTAGGCTGCAATATTTACGCTGACCGCTAGGTGGCGGTCAGCGTAGAATATGCAAATGACTACTCACGCCGATTCTCGAACGTACGCTTGCCCGCCGTAGTGTTTTAACGTCGTTTCCGTAAGCGATACGCGGCGTAAAGATAAAGATGCCCCCTAGGTGGCGTACTCAATGTTAAGTATGGCCGTCGATCCCGCGTCGAAATTTCAAAATTGAACGTCGTTTACGTAAGTCGTCCGTGAATGGCGCTGGACGCCATTTACGTTACAGTCAAAACAAATGACGTCCGTGAGACGTCATTTAGCGCAATGCAAGTCGGGTAATTTACCCGACGGAGCATGCGCATTACGATCGGCGCGGGAGCGCGCCTAATTTAAATGATCCACGCCCCCTGCCTGGATCATTTGAATTAGGATGGCTTACACGGGTGGACTTTACGCGATACCGCCGCAAGTTCACAGGTAAGTGGTTTGGGAATCCGGCACTTGCCACTTAAACTTGCGGCGGCGTAACGTAAAGTACATACGTTCCGCCGCCTGAAATGTATCAGAATATGGCCCACTATGTATAAACAAGTTAAAGTGGATGTAAAGCCACTCTCATCCTTTCTAAACTACTGCCATAGTGCTGATCTATAAGGATATAGATGCCTCCTGCATGTATCCTTACCTGTCAAATGTCTCCCCTCTGTCTGTTATGAGACCTGAAAAACTGCAGATTCTGTGAGTGGATCTGTTGTCTGGAGCTCGGTGGGTGGAGTCGTGATGTCAGTAGACTCCCCGCCCTCCTCTACACTCCCCTTGTCAGCATGCATGTTCTCCTGTGTATTTCTAAGGCCCCATACACACGAGAGGATTTATCCGTGAATACGGTCCAGCGGACCGTTTCCGCGGATAAATCCTCTCGAGGATTTGCGCGGATTTCCATGCGATGGAGTGTACTCACCATCGCATTGAAATCCGCGCCGAAATCCTCTGGCGATGACGTGTCGCGCCGTCGCCGCGATTATGACGCGGCGACGTGCGCGACGCTGTCATATAAGGAATTCCACGCATGCGTCGAATCATTACGACGCATGCGGGGGATCCCTTCGGACGGATGGATCCGGTGAGTCTATACAGACCAGCGGATCCATCTGTTGGGATGGATTCCAGCGGATAGATTTGTTTAGCATGTCAGCAAATATTCGATCTGCTGGAATCCATCCCAGGGGATAAATATCCGCGGAAACAGATCCGCTGGCGTGTACACACCATAGGATCTATCCGCTGAAACCCATTCGCTGGGATTTTTCAGCGGATGGATTCTATCGTGTGCATGGGGCCTTACACTAAATTCTGCTATGATCACTAACATCCAGTCAAAACCCAGAAAAGTAACCACATGACTTCAGAAAAGGAGGGGGGGGGTGAGAATTAAAAAACAATGCCTCATGTATGAGATATGTAAATCACCTGTCACTCACAGCAGGGGGGAAGAACAGACAAGGTTTTCTCTGTTTGTCTGTTTTATCTCACTGAAAAAAGATAAGAGGATTGCTCAGAGCTGGATTAACTCTTTGTGGCAAGACTGGGCACAGATGATAGGTAATCTTATAGGGCCATATTCTCAGTGAAGTTACGATGGAGTAAGTCAGGATACTCCATCGTAACTCCCTTTTTTGGCCAGTGTATCTATGCTCCTGATTCTCAGAATCATTTTTGCATAGATACACTTAAGATCCGCCATCTGTAAGTCACTTACACTGGCGGATCTTAAATGCAATGACGCCGGCCGCCGCTAGATGGCATTTACATGAAGGAGTCATTTGCATATGCAAATGATCCTTCTACGCCGATTCCCGAACAAGTTCGCGTCGCGTAACCGTCGCTAACGTCGTTTGCGTAAGCGGAAATTTAGTCCTGCTATATGGAGGATTAAATTTCCGCAAGTCTCGCGTAGGCCATGTTACGGATGGCGTCGGGTCCCCGTCGTGTTTTTTCGTCGGGTACGTCGTTTACGTAAGTCGTTCTTGAATACGACTTTACGTCAATGACGCACACGTCGGCGTCATTGACGTTTTCCGCCGAGAACTGGAGCATGCGCACTGGGCTTTTTGCAGCCCGGCGCATGCCCAGTTCTTTCGCGCTTCATTTGAATAGAAGACGCCCCCTTGGAGATCCGCCAGGCTACGCCGGGACACTTAGGCCCCATACTCACGAGCAAACATGTCTGCTGAAACTGGCCCGCAGGCCAGTTTCAGCAGACATGTTTGGTCGTGTGTGGGCGCGAGCGGGCCGAATTGCAGCAAACATTTGCCCGCCGGGCCTTTTCCCAGCGGACAAATATTCCTGGACTTGTTTTAAAACCGTACGCTGGAATCCTGCTCGCTCGGACATGTACGGTCGTCAGTACAGACCTACCGTACATGTCCAGGCGCCCGCCGTCCCTCGCATGCGTCGAATGACTTCGACGCATGCGTGGAAGCATTTTAAAGGCGGGCCGCCCACGTCGCCGCGTCATTGTCGCGGCGACACCGCGTCATCGACGCGGCGACACCGCGGACACGCCCCGCGTATTGTTTACGCGCGGACTTCTGTACGATGGTGTGTACAACCATCGTACAGAAGCCCTCTGGCAGACATGTATGGTGAAAACGGTCCGACGGACCGCTTTCACCATACATGTTTGGTCGTGAGTACCCGGCCTTACACTCCGCTGTCCCAAGTTATGGAGCAAGTGTTTGGGGAATACAACACCTGCTCCAGTAAGTTGGGACAGCGGAGTGTAAGTGCCCTAAGCGCAGCAGGCGGATATTTTTTGAGAATATGGCCCATACTCTACATCGTGACAGCAAAAAAATAAAAATGCATTTTCGGGTTTACATCCACTTTAATGCTATTTTTTTCACACAAAAAAAAAATAAACAAGTAAATTAATTGAAACTCACTGATTTTACTTACCTGGGGGTTCAGGACCAGACAGCTTGGCATCTGTTTAGCATATAAAAGGAGACATGATTAATGCTACTTGTTCCATCACACTGTGATCTACATACATCTCCAAGCAGAATCCACTAAATGGCACATTATAAAGTCTTTCTTCGCTCTGGTCTATTCTATTTAGGCATATATGGAAAAAAGCATAGTACTCATAACAGTAGTCCTTTCAGGACCCTGGGCAGCACTTCTATCATGTTATATGAAGGAAATAGTCACCTGAGCATATAACGCCAACATGTTCAAAAGGCATACAGTCATGTACATAGAACCCACGGTGTGAGCATTGCCACAACGTCTTCTCTGTTCCACTGCAACTCAAATCATCAAAGATGATGTTCCCACCGCCTTGTCCATACTTAACAAGTGGAACGATAGGACTTCCACAGCCAGCCTGGTGGCACACCACTTCTGCATTAACTCTGTTCCAGCCATCGTCACACACAGCTTGCCAGGCTCCTCGGTGGTAGATCTCTACCCGTCCTGCACAGGCATGTTCACCATCTGCCAACCGCAGAGATGTCGGAGGACTCTCTGTAGATAAAAAAATACTAAATGAATGCAACCATCAAACACAGAACTATCTAAACTATGGGCCAGATTCTGGTAGATTCTGCGGCGGCGTAGCGTAAGCCATTTACACCACGCCGCCGCAACTTATTGGAGCAAGTGCCGTATTCTCCAAGCACATGCCCCGTAATTTGCGGCGGCGTAGTGTAATTGGCCCGGCGTATGGCCGCGTAATTCAAAGGGGGCGGCTTGTATTCAAATTAAGCGCGCCCCCGTGCCGATTGAACTGCGCATGCGCCGGGCTGAAAAATAGCCCAGTGCGCATGCTCCAGCTCACGACGGAAAACGTCAATGACGCCGACGTGTGCGTCATTGACGTAAAGTCGTATTCAAGAACGACTTAGGAAAACGACGTAACCGATGGAAAAAGACGACGCGGACCCAACGCCATACTTAACATGGCATACGGCGGACTGGCGTAAGGTTACCCCTCATATAGCAGGGGTAACCTTACGCTTACGGAAACGACGTAAGCGACGAGTACGCAACGCAAATTTGTTCGGGAATCGGCGTATCAGGCTCATTTGCAAAGTCAAATGAGACCTGAACGTAAACGCCACCTAGCGGCCGACGTTGCATTACATCTAAGATCCGACGGTGTAAGTGACTTACACCTGTCGGATCTTGGCCGTATCTATGCGAAAATGATTCTAGGAATCACTCGCATAGATACCCGGGGCCAAAAACAGAGATACGACGGTGTTTCCTGAGATACTCCATCGTAACTCTTCTGAGAATCTGGCCCTATAAAACTAGGAACCAGAATATGATAGAGATACTATGACACCAGAGGCGGCTCTAGGATTTGTGAGGCCTTAGGCAAAACTTGACATGGGGCCCCCACTCACGCCCATGATGGGAAAAATAATTCAAGGACAAGAGCCTCTTCCCCACAACCCTGGGCAGTGGTTGTCGGGGTCTTATCGGAAGCCCCCTTTAACAAAGCGGCCCCCAGATCCTGCTCTTTAATAACTAAGGGGCGGGGGCCACCCGGTGATGTCACCTGGTGAACCCCGCCATGACGTCATTGACTGAGGGCATTCTGGATCATTGACGTAACAGATATTCACTGGTTGTTAGGGATGCTGGCGGCTCCTGAGTCAGGGCTCTTAACGCTGCCTGAGCACAGCAGCGTTAAGGTCCCCTGGCCCTCAAAACTGGGGTAATGCATTGGTGGCCGTGAGGCCCCTGTGAGTGCAAGGCCTTAGGCGCCTAATTTGCCTAATTAAAGAGCCGCCTCTGTATGACACTATAAGATTCACCCCAGTATTTGTATGTGTGACCGTTGTCACTGAGAGAGAAAGTGAGGGAAGAACAAAAATTTTAGAGTTGTCCCCAGAACAAAATGTAAGGGGTAAGCCAGGATGGGGGGGGGGGCTTTAGGGGTCGCTGCCCTGGGCTCAATTGATTATTACATGGATAAGGCCACCAAAATTGCGGAAGGGGGGTGGGTAAACAAACCCTGCAGTGTCCTGATCTGACAATTCACCTGTATTCAGAAACCGGCAGCACTGTCCCCAGTACTGTCCCAATCTGATAGGTGCCTCCAGGGGCGGACTGACCACTGCCAGAGGGCCCCATGCCACTAGGGGGCCCCATCAGGGTTGCCAGCCTCAGTAAAACCAGGGACAGTATGTAAAAATGTGAGTATTTTTTTACATCTGTCCCTGAAATGTCCCTTACCGACATCCTTGGTCTAAAAATCCCAAGATTATAGCTGCCCCGCCTCTCCAGTACCTTTTCAGTGTGTGTGAATGTGTATTCTGTGTGTATGTATACTGTGTGGCCCCATAATCTATTGCCTGGTGGCCCCATAATCTCCTATTGCCTGGGGGCCCCATAATCTCCTGATGCCCGGGGGCCCCATAATCTCCTAATACCCGCGGGCCCCATAATCTCCTATTGCCCGGGGGCCCCATAATTTCCTATTGCCCAGGGGCCCCATGAGTTGTCAGTCCGCCCCTGGGTGCCTCTGAGGGTATGAATGGCTGTGAATACCTTAGGACCCATTGATTATACATGAAAGGGTTTGAAAGTAAACAAAGCCATTCATATAAATGTCGAAAACTGAAGCGAAAAAATGATAAAAACAGAATTAACCGCTTAAGGACCGCCCGCCCCAGTTGTACTGCGGCAGGTTGGCTCCCCTGCGCGGATCGCCATCATTGTACATCGTCTCGCACAGGCGCAGTTGTGGGCGGTCCCGCTCCACCGGCAGCGCGCTCTCACACCTGCTGCGTGCTGCGGGAACGTGTCCTCGGGTCGAGTGGACTCGATGTCCGCTGACGACCCGCTATCGCCTAGTACAGAGGCAGAACGGGGATCTGCCAGTCTAAACAAGTGGATCCCCGTTCTGACAGGAGACATGACAAACTTGTCTTGCAGACGCACGGTAACACAAATGTTGTCGGAAATTCCGATCCCCAAGAACGTACAACACTACAACGAGCCGAGAAAAATGAAGTTCAATGATTCCGAGCATGCGTCAAATTGATTCCGAGCATGCGTAGGATTTTTCTGCGTCGGAATTGGCGACACACGATCGGAATTTCCGAGCAAAACTTTTGTACCTGCTCTCAATCATTTGTTGTTGGAAATTCCGACAGCAAATGTCCGATGGAGCCTACAGCCGACAACAAGCTCACATCAATATTTTGTTGTCAGAAATTCCGACCGTGTGTATGCGGCATTAGTGTTCTTTAAACTTTTTTTTTTTACTGTTTAAAACAATAAAAAATACAATAACTCTCTCTTGCCAGTTTCCAGTTCTTGGTGCCGGTGCTCATTATATATTGAAAAAAGATAAAAACTTTTATTGAAACTGAATGGGTACTCGAAGTATTAATAATGGCTGTACCACGTTTTATTTTTTCCCAGTATTATTATTAGTCAGCATGCAATGTTGAGCAATAATGATAAGCAGGACTGTTGCTGTTTATTGATCATTAGTGATTTATAGTCCTATAGTTAAAGAATGTACTTACCATCCCGGATAGTGGAAGAAGAGGTGGAGCCTGTCAAAAGATAGGGAATCAGTAAAATATCGGTCATGTGAATTATGAACACTATACATGCACTGGCCCGGATTCAGATACAATTGTGTATCTCTGTGCGGGAGTAACGTACGTTACGCTGCCGTAATTTTGGGCGCAAGTTCCGTATTCAGAAAGGACTTGCACCCTTAGTTACAGCGGCGTAACGTATCTCGTCCGGTGTAAGCCCGCCTAATTCAAATGGGGATGATGTGGGCGTGTTTTATTAAAATGAATCTTGACCCCACGTATTTGACGCATGCGCCATTCGTGAAAAAATCCCAGTGCGCATGCTCGAAATTACGCCGCAAAGCCTCATTGGTTTCGACGTGAACGTAACGTACGTACATCCCTAATCGCGAACGACTTACGCAAACGACGTAAAATTTTCAAAACTCAACGCGGGACTGACGTCCATACTTAACATCAGCTACGCCTCATATAGCAGGGGTAACTTTACGCCGGAAAAAGCCTAACGCAAACGACGTAAAAAAATGCAGAGTAACGCAAACGTTTTTAAAATAAGCCGAGTTTTTCAGCACATTTTTTGTGTGCTGAAAATGCCTCCCTCGGCTTATACTCGAGTCACCTTTTTGTGTCTGATCTCCCGGACTTTGGGGACCCGGGACCGGCCGGCCGTAGGTCCCCTGGACCCCAAACTTGGCACACATGTAGCCCCTCTACAAGTGTGCAAAGTTTGTTATCCAGGGGACCTACGGCCGGGAAGCACCGATTTTTCAAAGCCGGGCACCCCTTCCATAGACTCCCATGTTAAACGGTAATTTCGCCAGTGATTTTGGGGTACCTGGCCAGTCGTAGGTCCCCTGGACCCCAAGCTTAGCACACATATAGCCCCGTGTCTCCTCTACAAGTGTGCAAAGTTTGTTGTCTGGGGAGCACCGATTTTTCAAAGCCAGGCACCCCTTTCCATAGACTCCCACGTTAAACGTCAGTCTAGTCATGGACACAGTGAGGCATGGGCACAGTGAGGCATGGACACAGTGAGGCATGGGCACAGTGAGGCGTGGACACAGTGAGGCATGGACACAGTGAGGCATGCACATGGACACAGTGAGGCAAAGTGAGGCACAGTGAGGCATGCAGATGGACACCCTAGACTTATACTCGAGTCAATACTTTTTTTGGTGGTAAAATTAGGTGCCTCAGCTTATATTCAGGTTGGCTTATACTCCAGTATATACGATACGTAATTTTCATCATCTGCCCAACTCTATACTGTCCTGTCACCAAAATGAAATCTGTGCTGGTATTAAACCCAGAAGTAGATGGTTCATATCCAAGCTGGTGGTACATTACCTCTGTTCTGCAGAATCCATAACACAGCCAGGTACACGGGGAAGAGCAGCATCTTGTACTCCTCAGCTAGTCCATACAGAGAATAAAGCTGTATACAAGTGCTGGGGACAATGTGCCGTAATGGGAGGAGAATCCTATTCATATCCATCTTTTGTACCAATTCCCTGGAGAATATCTCTCACATTGTAAAGCATATGAACAGGACAATTATCACATGTATTTCTGAAGTCACTATTTCATGTTTCTGTCAAAACAACAGCACACTTTGTAAAATAATTATTATATCCCATACATAGGTTTGCACAGACTATTGCATAGCTCCCAACTGTCCCGAAATTTGGAGCAATGTCCCTCTGTCCCACTTTCCTCCTCATTTGTCCCTCATTTTGGTCTGATCTATATAGTTGTATATAAAATGCACTTTTATCTATCAAAAGTGTTTCCCAGCGCTAAACCTTTCATCTGATTTTTAAATTGCTGCATTTGTAAATTCAAAAAAATCAATATAATGGAATAGTAGTGTTAAAAAAAAACACTTGTAGGTTTAACGAATCTTGGGCCGGATTCACAAAGAGTTACGCCGGCGTATCAGTAGATACGCCGACCTAACTCGTAATCTAAGCCCGTCGTAAGTTTAAGTGTATGCTCAAACTGAGATACACTTAAACCTAGCTAAGATACGACGGCCTGCGCCGTCGTATCTTAGGGTGCAATTTTCCCGCTGGCCGCTAGGTGGCGCTTCCGTTGATTTCGGCGTAGAATATGTAAATTACTAGATACGGCGATTCACGAACGTACGCTTGCCCGTCGCAGTAAAGATACGCCGTTTCCATAAGACATACGCCGCGTAAAGATAAACCTGCCCCCTAGGTGGCGTAGCCAATGTTAAGTATGGCCGCATTCCCACGTCGAAATTTGAAAATGTTACATTGTTTGCGTAACTCGTCCGTGAATAGGGCTGGACGTAATTTACGTTCACGTCGAAACCAATGACGTCCTTGCGGCGTACTTAGGAGCAATGCACACTGGGAAATTCCACAGACGGCGCATGCGCCGTTCGGGAAAAACGTCAATCACGTCAGGTCACCAATAATTAACATAAAACACGCCCCCTCATCCTCATTTGAATTACACGCGCTTACGCCGGCCCCATTTACGATACGCCGCCGTAACTTAGGAGGCAAGTGCTTTGTGAATACAGCACTTGCCTCTCTGACTTACGGTGGTGTAGCGTAAATACGATACGCTACGCCGCCGTAACAATGCGCGCCCCTACCTGAATCCGGCCCATAGTTTTTTTTTGTGTACAATTCTCCTTTAAGGTGGCATGACAAGGGGTGTGTCCTATGCCTGCATACTTTTGCTGATAGGTTCCCCTCATTCCCATCTCAAAAAGCTGGGAAGTATGCTATTGCATTAGGGCGTGCACCCCAAAGCTCAAACACATATGCGTGTGTATGCATGTGTATATATACTGACGGTGTCAGCAGAGCAGTGGATGGTGTCATAAGGGCAGAGATTGGTGTCAGTAAGGCAGTGGACGGTGTCAGTAGTTTTTATTATTATATTTTATATTCATTTTTACAATTGATTTTTTTCTAGTAATATTTTTTTTAAAAAATTTTAGGAGAAAAAAGCAGAATTTTTTTTTATTTGGTGAAATATCAGGTTTCTAAACAGGATAAAGAGGACCGTGGCCCGGATTCAGATACAATGGTGTATCTCTCGCCGCCGTAAATTAGGGCGCAAGTTCCGTATTCAGAAAAAACTTGCGCCCTAAGTTACGGCGGCGTAACGTCTGTGGTCCGGCGTAAGCCCGCCTAATTCAAATATGGATGATGTGGGCGTGTTTTGTTTAAATTAATTGTGACCCCACGTATTTGACTTTTTTTTTTAGGAACGACGCATGCGCCGTTCGTGAAAGAATCCCAGTGCGCATGCTCGAATTACGCCGCAAATCGTCAATGCTTTAGACGTGAACGTAACTTACGTACAGCCCTATACGCAAACGACATACAATTTTAAAAATTCGACGCGGGAACAACGTCCATACTTAACATAGGATACCCCTCATATAGCAGGGGTAACTTTACACCGGAAAAAGCCTAACGTAAAAAAATTGCGCCAGGCGGACATACGTTTCTGAATCGGCGTTTTTGCATATTCCTTGCGTAAAAATCTACGGAAGCGCCACCTAGCGGCCAGCGTAAATATGCAACTAAGATACGACGGTGTAAGACACTTACGCCGGTCGGATCTTAGGGAAATCTATGCGTAACTGATTCTATGAATCAGTCGCATAGATACGACCCCGCAACTCAGAGTTACAACGGCGTATCCGGAGATACACCGTCGTAACTGCTCTCTGAATCCGGGCCAGTGTCTCTAGTGTAAGGATATAGAGGCCAGTCAACCCACATCCCTAAAATACAAATAGAAAGGTTCACTCCAAAGAGTGTAGCTCCTCTAGTGGGACTTTTATTTGAGTGACTGTTCAACCTCATGAAAAATAGTATACCAAGATGGTTCTTTATAAACGTCTATAAAGAAACTTCTTGGTATACTATTTTTCATGAGGTTGAACAGTCACTCAAATAAAAGTCCCACTAGAGGAGCTACACTCTTCGGAGTGAACCTTTCTATAGGTTTCTAAACAGAGGAAATATGCACCACACAGGGTGATTAGGGTGTGCCCAGGCATATCGGTGTATACCGCGCACTTTTTTCCCCTTAAAATCAGGGGGAAATCGTGGGTGCACGATATACGATGATCCCCGCCGCCGACATATACCGAGCGCAGTACACTCGGGTACACTTGGCCAAGCTCGGCTCCCCTCGCGGTCACGCCCTATGCCGCCTCCTAGCCTTTATGCGAGAGGAGCCGAGCGTGGCCGAGCGTGCCCGAGTGTACTGCACTCAGTATATGTCGGCGGCGGCGTTCAAACATAGCGCGGGAAGCGGGATTGACTCAAAAACAGCGCGGGAGAAGTGGGGAGGACACCACCAAGGCCGCAGACGGACGCCGGACCGGACAAGGCCACCGATGGACGCCGGGCAAGACACAGACGAGGGGCATTCAAACTGTAAGTATTTTCTTTTTTTCCTGAAATTTTCCTTCCAGGTTGGGGGTGCGCGCTATACGCCAGGGCGCGCTATATGAAGATAAATACGCTATATAGTGCATACCCCCGAAAGGAGATGGAAGTTTCTCGAGTCCCCTGTTCACAGAGCCATTTACTCTGTAAGCAGCCATCATGCTCTCTTGACCAGTGTAGAAGATGTCCCACCTTGTTTTGTGTCTACCCGACCATGAGTACTCACCATCCCCCTTGCTATTAACTAAATTAATGAGACCACACATGAATTGGCGTACAAATGGCCAGAGCAGCCTTTTTATTAACAAAAACAACTTATCAGCCTGTTGGTCTTGTGATGGCACCCAGAATTCCAACTTCTTCCGCTTGTAACACTGCGGGATCTTTTACCATACCAGGCCTCCATCCGTGACACAGCAGTTCGGAGACAACCTACACCCGCAGTGCAACCATTACCGTATTCCAGCTAACCTTAGTAACTGGAATACACCAGAGGGGCACATACCACTGATGAGCCCCCCCACATTTCCATCTCAACCGTATTTTCTTCCACCGTTAAAAGACCAACCACCGCCACACAATCAGCTGCCATGACGTCCTTTGCTCATATTGCACCTGCAAAGAGATAAAGCAAACCAACCAAACAAAACAAAACACAGGGTGGGTGGGAAACTGCTTGTCACCAGGAACACTCATGAATCCCAACAGCGTGCAGTGAAGCAGATTTCAACCCGTTATGAGGGGCAGAAAGCGCCCTGGCCATTTCTTGCCCAAAACTAGAGGAAGTCCAGAGAAGTAGCAAACCCTATGCTTTCCCTCCTCTGGTCTGGAACCTTTACCTGCCCCTAGTACTGTCCCTGACAGATATGGAACCTGTCACTATACTACCAACTTGCAAATGCATGCCAAACCCTGGGGAGCAGGGACTTGCAAAGACTCAAGATGGCCACTAAGGATCACCTGGAGAAGACAAGCTTCCCCTGACTTCCTCTCCAGGCTGTATTGCCTCTCTGATTGGGCACCACTTACAGTGGAAGAAGCAGACTGCACCTGCCTACACACCCATTAATGATTCTTGAAATCTAGATTGCTTCAAGAATACTCAGGGGCAGACTAGCCTGCAGGGAGACATAAGAAGTCCCTAGTGGGCCCCAAGCATATGGGAAAAAATTGTATAGAAAGTACCTAGTGGGAATCTGTCAGTGGCGGCCCGTCCATAGGGGTCGCCGCCGCCCAGTACAGTACCGCTTTCCCAGTACAGCCCTTCAGCTCCCGGATGTCTTATCCTCGGAACGTAGTGGGCTACGTCCCTTGGATAAGACTGACGGCCGTCTCAGCCAATCAGGTTCACTGATTCTGGTTATCAGTAACCTGATTGGCTGAAGCGTCATCGAGGGCGGCAGAAGACATCGAGGGACCGTGGAAGGAGGATGGCGAACCCCAGAAAGGTAAGTGCCGGGCGGGGGGGGGGGCAATCTGACTGGCAGCATTTTACAGGGCACAGTGGGGACAATTGATGTGGGGACAATTGATGTGGGCACAGTGGCGACAATTGATGTGGGCACAGTGGCGACAATTGATGTGGGCACATTGGCGACAATTGATGTGGGGACAATTGATGTGGGCACAGTGGGGACAATTGATGTGGGCACAGTGGGGACAATTGATGTGGGCACAGTGGGGACAATTTATGTGGGCACAGTGGCGACAATTGATGTGGGCACAGCGGTAACAATTGATGGCATGGCACAGTGGCTGCGTTTGATGGCACAGTGGCTGCGTTTGGCATGGCACAGTGACAACAATTGATGGCACAGTGGCGACAATTGATGGCATGGCACAGTGGCGACAATTGATGGCATGGCACAGTGGCTGCATTTGATTGGCACAGTGGCTGCCTTTGATGGGCACAGTGAGGCTGCAATTGTCTTTTTTTTTTTTTTTTTCATTTGTTTGCGCCCCCCCAAAAATTGTGAGCACCACCAGCCACTGGAATCTGTCATTTCAAATGACCAACCCACACCAAGTACTTTTTCATCATTGTATGGCCACAATTTGTAGCTAAAATTGCTGTCAGAGCGGACCTTACTGTACCGGCCAGTGCCACCCATTCTCCACGTTCCTTCCCACAGCATGGAAAAGACGGGGGGTATCTGCTCCATCTCCACCTCTGCCATGCTACCCTGTAGACCCACCTTTCACCCTCTAGGCCTCTAAACCACACCCAACATGCAGTACTTTGTTGTTACACCCACTTTCACCACACAGGGGCCTTCCTTTTCCCTTATTCCTATGGACCCCAGAGTCCCATTCCACCCCTGTGTGTAATGAATTCAAATTTCAATGTTATTAGCCTCTGCTGCTATCTCGGCAAATTATAAATATAATGGCCCAGATTCTCAAAGGGCTTACGACGGCGCAAAGCAATGTACGCCGTCGTAAATCCTAATCTGGGCCATCATATCTATGCGACTGATTCTTAGAGTCAGTTACGCATAGATATCCATTAGATCCGACAGGCGTAAGGCTCTTACGCTGTCGGATCTTAAATTCAATTTTTTTTTTTTGCCGCTAGGTGTCGCCTCCGTCGTTTTCCCCGTTGAGTATGCAAATTAGCAAAATATGCGAATTCCCGAACGTACGCGCGGTCGACGCAGTGAAGTTACAACGTTTACGTTAGATTTGCGCCGCGTAAAGTTGCCCCTGCTATATGAGGGGCAACCAATGTTAAGTATGGGTGTCGTTCCCGTGTCGAAATGTTAAAATTTACGTCGTTTGCGTAAGTCGTCTGTGAATGGGGCTGGACGCCATTTACGTCCGTGAATGGGGCTGGACGCCATTTACGTTCACGTCTAAACCAATGACGTCCTTGCGACGTCATTTAGAGCAATGCACCCTGGGATTTTTTTCGGATGGCGCATGCGCATTACGTTCGGCGCGGGAACGCGCTGAATTTAAATGCTCCACCCCCCTACCCGGCTAATTTGAATTACGCGGGCTTGCGACGGGTGATTTACGCTACGCCACCGCAACTTTACAGGCAAGTTCTTTGTGAATAAAGCACTTGCCTGTAAAACTTGCAGCGGCGTAATGTAAATCAGATATGTTACGCCCGCACAGTTTTACGCCCATCTACGAGAATCTGGGCCACTGTTTCCTTGCACCTTGGTTTTGGCACCCCTATTTCCAGGAATGCAGCACCCACCATTGCCATGAATGCAGCACCCACCATTGCCAGAAATGCAGCACCCAACATTGCAAGGACTGCAGACTCACCATTGCCATCAGTGCAGCCTGATTGATGCCCATCCATCTCCTATGTTATAGAGCTAAAGAGGGAAGGAAGTGTTCTGTAGTCTAATACAAGAGCAGCAGAAATGTTTCTGTAGACCAACTCACCCATCTCCCTATCCTCAATTGCTCCAATACACCTGCTTGGAGTTGTCAGTGTCAATGGATATTTGCACAAAAATTAAGTATTACTACGAAGAACATTAATACTGTAATTTACGTGACTCTGCTTTTCAAATGGCCAACATATCTTGTTTCACGTTTTGACACCGGACACTTTCCAGGGATCATGTAATGCAGAAGATCCATTGATTGTCCTCCCTGCTTCCTGCGTCTTTGTTGCGATTCTCTTCATAAGAATAATGACGTTGGTCAGCATTGTAAAACCGGTTCCCATAGGTAAAATAATACAGGAAAAAAATACAAATACATGAAAACAAGATTAAAGTCACACGAGCCTCACGGGACATTTATGAATTGCCCAGCCATCTTTACTATGGATACAAAGCGTATCTTCTAGGTCTCTGATTTCAGAAAATTAAATAAGGACAAAAAAATTTCTATGGCCTAAACGATACTGGAAGCTTCTATTTTAAGATGTTAATACATTGTTCAGTTGAATAGATTAACAGTTGCTCTCTGCTCCATACTGGTTCTTTATGAAGGCCTCCATAAATGAAATATATACAGCAGTACAGTGGATATAAGGGCCCAGATTCAGAGAGACTTACGACGGCGTATCTCCAGTCCGAATGAGCACCGTTGTATGTATGCGCCTGATTCATAGAATCAGTTACGCATACATTCTGCCAAGATACAAGCGGCGTAAGTCTGCTATGCCGTCGTATCTTTGGGTGCATATTTACGCTGGCCGCTAGGTGGCGCTTCCGTTGATTTCCACATCGAATATGCAAATGAGCTAGATACGCCGATTCACGAACGTACATGCGCCCGTCGCATTTAGTTACGCCGTTTACGTAAGACATACGCCGGCGTAAAGATAAAGCATGTCTCTAGGTGGCGCAACCCATGCAAAGTATGGACGTCGGAACAGGCGTATCTTTTTACATCGTTTGCGTAAGTCGTACGCGAATAGGGCTGTGCGTAAGTTAAGTTCACGGCGTAGGCAGTGTTCGACGTATCTTAAGCATTCTATCCGACGCATGCGCACTGGGATACGTCCACGGACGGCGCATGCGCCGTTCGTTCAAAACGTCAATCACATCGGGTCACGGTTCATTAGCATAAAACACGCCCACCTCTTCACAATTTGAATTAGGCGCACTTACGCCGGCACATTTACGATACGCCGCCGTAACTTAGGACGCAAGTGCTTTGTGAATACAGCACTTGCCTCTCTAAGTTGCGGCGGCGTAGCGTAAATACGATACGCTACGCCCGCCCACACTTACGCCGCCCTACGTGAATCTAGGCCAAGAAGTCTACACACCCCTGGTAAAATGTCAGGTTTCTGTGATGTAGAAAAATCAGACAAAATAATAAATAATTTCAGAACTTTTTCCACCTTTAACCCCCCAGGCGGTATTCCCAAGTCTGGCTCGGGGTGGAATTTCAGAACCAAGAGCGGTAACCCCGAGCCAGACTCGGGATCGCCTCGCAGCATCCACAGGCATGGTTTACTTACCTTGTCCCTGGATCCTGCGATGCCTCCCCGCTGTGTGATCGAGCAGTGTCTCCTCGCTCGATTCACACAGTGCCCGTGTGCCGCCGAGCTCTGTTCCCTGCGACGTTACGACGCACGGGGGCGGAGAACGGCGCCAAATTCAAAAAAGTTTATGAACACAATACATACCGTATACTGTAATCTTACAGATTACAGTACTTTATGTAAAAAATACACACACCCCTTGTCTCTAGTGGTCTGCCCAGTGCCCTACATGTACTTTTATATAATAAAAACTGTTCTTTCTGCCTGGAAACTGGAGATTGTCCATAGCAACCAAAAGTGTCCCTTTATGTCAAAAGTGCTTTTAGATAATAAATTATAATCACTTGCAGAATTGAGCGATAGCAATTTGTGGGGAAATTTGTCATTAAACAATTAAAGTAATAACAGCGACAATTCTGCAACTGAGCAAATTTCAGTGTTTTTGATTTGATTACATTATTGAATAATTTTTTATTATAAATATATTATTATTTGTTATAATTATTGATAGTTATTTATTATATTATAATTTATGATTTTGTTTCTCAAACTTTATCATACCCGAGATATCTACTAGACTCTTGTTTGGACAGATTTAAGTGAGTTATTCCTATGAATTACAGGCCTACAATATAAAAGGCCAAATTTCCTTGCAAAATAACGGTACCGCTTTCAGCACCTAAAATCTGAAATAATCATACCGCCAGGGAGGTTAATGTGACCTATAAACTGTACAACTCAGTTGAACAACAAACTGAATCCTTTTAGGTGGAGGGAAGTAAAAATAGAAAAAAAAAAAAATATGGTTGCATAAGTGTGCACACCCTAAAACTAAAGCCCCATACACACCATCAGATTATCTGCAGATTTTTGTCTTCAGATTTACCAAAACCATGTAGTACAAGGGCCTGCCTGATTGCATACAAATTGAAACTCTTAAGGTTTGACCTCATATTATATGGTTTTGGTAAATCTGAAGACAAAAATCTGCAGATAATCTGATGGTGTGTATGGGGCTCTATACTTTGTTGAAGCACCAACAAAGCTCCCAACTGTCCCTGATTTGGAGCAATGTCCCTCTGTCCCTCTTTCCTCCTCATTAGTCCCTCATTTTGGTCTGATCTATATAGTTGTATATAAAATTCACTTTTTATCTTTCATTGTCGGTTAAAGCAACGCAGTGCCGTATCACAAAAAATGGCCCAATCATTGGACAGCCAATTCTTCCGGGGCCGAAGTGGTTAAAAGCCAATATAAGGCCCCATGCCCACTGACGTTTTAAAAAACAGGCTGTAAAGCTAGTACAGACGCCAGGAAAAAAGCGGCGTTTTTAACACAATTTTTTCTGCGTTTTGCATTGAATTCAATGCACGTTTTGCCGCGCTAGCTTTCAGCCGCGTTTTTCTTTTTCTATTCAAAGTCAATGGTTCCCTACGGGAGCCCATTGATTTGAATTGGAGGTCGCACCAGAAGTCGGATCAAGATGATCCAACTTGCGAGGCAATTCGTGTGCGGAGAATCTTGAAGGGGAACCCCCACGAAAAAAAAAAATTCCGTGAGGTTTCACCCTAAGGATGATACTAGGCCCTTCGGTCTGGTATGGATTTTAAGGGGAACACCTACGCCGAAAAAACGACCTGGGGGTTCCCCCAAAATCCATACCAGACCCTTATCCGAGCACGCAGCCTGGCTGGTCAGGAATGGGGGTCCCCCTCCTGAACCGTACCAGGCCGCATGCCCTCAACATGGGGGGGTGGGTGCTTTTTTGATGGGGACAAGGGCCTCTTCCCGACAACCCTGGCCATTGGTTTTGTGGTCTGCGGGCGGGGGGCTTGTCGGAATCTGGGAGCCCCCTTTAATAAGGGGGCCCCCAGATCCCAGCCCCCCACCCTACGTGAATGAGTATGGGGTACATCGTACCCCTACCCATTCACCGGATGAAAAAGTGTCAATAAAATAAACACACAACAGAGGTTTTTAAAATCATTTATTAGTCAGCTCCGGGGGGCTTTTCCGCTCTCCGGGGGTCATCTCCCGCTCTCCGGTGCCTTCTTCGGGGGTTGGCCGCCGCTATCTTCTTGCAACTCTTTTACTAGCGGCGGCCAGCCCAGTCTTCCTCGTCGCCTTCTGCCTTCGGGGGTCTTCTCCGCTCTCCCCGGTTCTTCTCCCGCTCTCCGGTGCCTTCTTCGGGGCTGGCCCGCCACTATCTTCTTGCAACTCTTTTACTAGCGGCGACCAGCCCGCTCTTCCTCGTGGTGGCTGAATTTAATGTCAAGAGCATCCCTGTCTAGTTCTGTTCATGCAGCTGTAAGGCAGGGAACTACTTGCCCACAGCTCATTGGCCAACAATGACAGCTTACTTCTATGGCTGAAAATAGAGTTAGCCCCCATTCAGGCCTTTATTGAGGGCTGGGCTCCTCCAGTCACCTGCCCCTTATCTATCCATCAGCAGTCATGTGCTCCCACTGAGGAGACATAAAATGCAATGTTGCAGTTAGGACTGCAGTTTACACAGAGCGCCTTGACGGGGCCTGCAGCTTACACATGCATTTGCAGATGTGTGCAACTAAGCCTCTGTTTTTAACGCACCAGTTAGACAGGGGAATTTGGTTGGTTGCTGATTGGTCGGTAAGTTTGAGCCTGGATATTCTATGTTTTTGTATGTTTATACGCCCATTCCAGCGCTCCTTATTATACCATTCATAGGTAGGGGCAGTGACTATTGTTTGTTGAATTTTTGTCATTGTGGTCAGGCAACGCACTAGCACCTTTGCTTCCATGTGCTTAGTGTGCAGTGTGTTCCTGCCCCTTTATTGAGGGCTGGGCTCCTCCAGTCACCTGCCCCTTATCTATCCATCAGCAGTCATGTGCTCCCACTGAGGAGACATAAAATGCAATGTTGCAGTTAGGACTGCAGTTTACACAGAGCGCCTTGACGGGGCCTGCAGCTTACACATGCATTTGCAGATGTGTGCAACTAAGCCTCTGTTTTTAACGCACCAGTTAGACAGGGGAATTTGGTTGGTTGCTGATTGGTCGGTAAGTTTGAGCCTGGATATTCTATGTTTTTGTATGTTTATACGCCCATTCCAGCGCTCCTTATTATACCATTCATAGGTAGGGGCAGTGACTATTGTTTGTTGAATTTTTGTCATTGTGGTCAGGCAACGCACTAGCACCTTTGCTTCCATGTGCTTAGTGTGCAGTGTGTTCCTGCCCCTTTATTGAGGGCTGGGCTCCTCCAGTCACCTGCCCCTTATCTATCCATCAGCAGTCATGTGCTCCCACTGAGGAGACATAAAATGCAATGTTGCAGTTAGGACTGCAGTTTACACAGAGCGCCTTGACGGGGCCTGCAGCTTACACATGCATTTGCAGATGTGTGCAACTAAGCCTCTGTTTTTAACGCACCAGTTAGACAGGGGAATTTGGTTGGTTGCTGATTGGTCGGTAAGTTTGAGCCTGGATATTCTATGTTTTTGTATGTTTATACGCCCATTCCAGCGCTCCTTATTATACCATTCATAGGTAGGGGCAGTGACTATTGTTTGTTGAATTTTTGTCATTGTGGTCAGGCAACGCACTAGCACCTTTGCTTCCATGTGCTTAGTGTGCAGTGTGTTCCTGCCCCTTTATTGAGGGCTGGGCTCCTCCAGTCACCTGCCCCTTATCTATCCATCAGCAGTCATGTGCTCCCACTGAGGAGACATAAAATGCAATGTTGCAGTTAGGACTGCAGTTTACACAGAGCGCCTTGACGGGGCCTGCAGCTTACACATGCATTTGCAGATGTGTGCAACTAAGCCTCTGTTTTTAACGCACCAGTTAGACAGGGGAATTTGGTTGGTTGCTGATTGGTCGGTAAGTTTGAGCCTGGATATTCTATGTTTTTGTATGTTTATACGCCCATTCCAGCGCTCCTTATTATACCATTCATAGGTAGGGGCAGTGACTATTGTTTGTTGAATTTTTGTCATTGTGGTCAGGCAACGCACTAGCACCTTTGCTTCCATGTGCTTAGTGTGCAGTGTGTTCCTGCCCCTTTATTGAGGGCTGGGCTCCTCCAGTCACCTGCCCCTTATCTATCCATCAGCAGTCATGTGCTCCCACTGAGGAGACATAAAATGCAATGTTGCAGTTAGGACTGCAGTTTACACAGAGCGCCTTGACGGGGCCTGCAGCTTACACATGCATTTGCAGATGTGTGCAACTAAGCCTCTGTTTTTAACGCACCAGTTAGACAGGGGAATTTGGTTGGTTGCTGATTGGTCGGTAAGTTTGAGCCTGGATATTCTATGTTTTTGTATGTTTATACGCCCATTCCAGCGCTCCTTATTATACCATTCATAGGTAGGGGCAGTGACTATTGTTTGTTGAATTTTTGTCATTGTGGTCAGGCAACGCACTAGCACCTTTGCTTCCATGTGCTTAGTGTGCAGTGTGTTCCTGCCCCTTTATTGAGGGCTGGGCTCCTCCAGTCACCTGCCCCTTATCTATCCATCAGCAGTCATGTGCTCCCACTGAGGAGACATAAAATGCAATGTTGCAGTTAGGACTGCAGTTTACACAGAGCGCCTTGACGGGGCCTGCAGCTTACACATGCATTTGCAGATGTGTGCAACTAAGCCTCTGTTTTTAACGCACCAGTTAGACAGGGGAATTTGGTTGGTTGCTGATTGGTCGGTAAGTTTGAGCCTGGATATTCTATGTTTTTGTATGTTTATACGCCCATTCCAGCGCTCCTTATTATACCATTCATAGGTAGGGGCAGTGACTATTGTTTGTTGAATTTTTGTCATTGTGGTCAGGCAACGCACTAGCACCTTTGCTTCCATGTGCTTAGTGTGCAGTGTGTTCCTGCCCCTTTATTGAGGGCTGGGCTCCTCCAGTCACCTGCCCCTTATCTATCCATCAGCAGTCATGTGCTCCCACTGAGGAGACATAAAATGCAATGTTGCAGTTAGGACTGCAGTTTACACAGAGCGCCTTGACGGGGCCTGCAGCTTACACATGCATTTGCAGATGTGTGCAACTAAGCCTCTGTTTTTAACGCACCAGTTAGACAGGGGAATTTGGTTGGTTGCTGATTGGTCGGTAAGTTTGAGCCTGGATATTCTATGTTTTTGTATGTTTATACGCCCATTCCAGCGCTCCTTATTATACCATTCATAGGTAGGGGCAGTGACTATTGTTTGTTGAATTTTTGTCATTGTGGTCAGGCAACGCACTAGCACCTTTGCTTCCATGTGCTTAGTGTGCAGTGTGTTCCTGCCCCTTTATTGAGGGCTGGGCTCCTCCAGTCACCTGCCCCTTATCTATCCATCAGCAGTCATGTGCTCCCACTGAGGAGACATAAAATGCAATGTTGCAGTTAGGACTGCAGTTTACACAGAGCGCCTTGACGGGGCCTGCAGCTTACACATGCATTTGCAGATGTGTGCAACTAAGCCTCTGTTTTTAACGCACCAGTTAGACAGGGGAATTTGGTTGGTTGCTGATTGGTCGGTAAGTTTGAGCCTGGATATTCTATGTTTTTGTATGTTTATACGCCCATTCCAGCGCTCCTTATTATACCATTCATAGGTAGGGGCAGTGACTATTGTTTGTTGAATTTTTGTCATTGTGGTCAGGCAACGCACTAGCACCTTTGCTTCCATGTGCTTAGTGTGCAGTGTGTTCCTGCCCCTTTATTGAGGGCTGGGCTCCTCCAGTCACCTGCCCCTTATCTATCCATCAGCAGTCATGTGCTCCCACTGAGGAGACATAAAATGCAATGTTGCAGTTAGGACTGCAGTTTACACAGAGCGCCTTGACGGGGCCTGCAGCTTACACATGCATTTGCAGATGTGTGCAACTAAGCCTCTGTTTTTAACGCACCAGTTAGACAGGGGAATTTGGTTGGTTGCTGATTGGTCGGTAAGTTTGAGCCTGGATATTCTATGTTTTTGTATGTTTATACGCCCATTCCAGCGCTCCTTATTATACCATTCATAGGTAGGGGCAGTGACTATTGTTTGTTGAATTTTTGTCATTGTGGTCAGGCAACGCACTAGCACCTTTGCTTCCATGTGCTTAGTGTGCAGTGTGTTCCTGCCCCTTTATTGAGGGCTGGGCTCCTCCAGTCACCTGCCCCTTATCTATCCATCAGCAGTCATGTGCTCCCACTGAGGAGACATAAAATGCAATGTTGCAGTTAGGACTGCAGTTTACACAGAGCGCCTTGACGGGGCCTGCAGCTTACACATGCATTTGCAGATGTGTGCAACTAAGCCTCTGTTTTTAACGCACCAGTTAGACAGGGGAATTTGGTTGGTTGCTGATTGGTCGGTAAGTTTGAGCCTGGATATTCTATGTTTTTGTATGTTTATACGCCCATTCCAGCGCTCCTTATTATACCATTCATAGGTAGGGGCAGTGACTATTGTTTGTGGGTGCTTTTTTGATGGGGACAAGGGCCTCTTCCCGACAACCCTGGCCATTGGTTTTGTGGTCTGCGGGCGGGGGGCTTGTCGGAATCTGGGAGCCCCCTTTAATAAGGGGGCCCCCAGATCCCAGCCCCCCACCCTACGTGAATGAGTATGGGGTACATCGTACCCCTACCCATTCACCGGATGAAAAAGTGTCAATAAAATAAACACACAACAGAGGTTTTTAAAATCATTTATTAGTCAGCTCCGGGGGGCTTTTCCGCTCTCCGGGGGTCATCTCCCGCTCTCCGGTGCCTTCTTCGGGGGTTGGCCGCCGCTATCTTCTTGCAACTCTTTTACTAGCGGCGGCCAGCCCAGTCTTCCTCGTCGCCTTCTGCCTTCGGGGGTCTTCTCCGCTCTCCCCGGTTCTTCTCCCGCTCTCCGGTGCCTTCTTCGGGGCTGGCCCGCCACTATCTTCTTGCAACTCTTTTACTAGCGGCGACCAGCCCGCTCTTCCTCGTGGTGGCTGAATTTAATGTCAAGAGCATCCCTGTCTAGTTCTGTTCATGCAGCTGTAAGGCAGGGAACTACTTGCCCACAGCTCATTGGCCAACAATGACAGCTTACTTCTATGGCTGAAAATAGAGTTAGCCCCCATTCACACCTAGGCGTTTTGTCGCCTGTAGTGTGACGCCGCAGCAGCCCAGAGACGCTGGAGGGATGAAAACACATTGCCCTCTATGGAGATGGTTCACATCTCCACGCCGAACGCCCTAGTTAACATGTGATTTTTTGTGCTGCCATTGTCATCAATAGAGTCTTTAACACACATGAGCACATCAAATAAAAAGCATGCATTTATATTTTATTTTTTTGCATCTTCAACTATCTTGTGGAGACCAATTTACTATAGAAATTCGATTTCTTGTCACAAACCAATTTAGCACAAGGATAACAGCAGGCCACGGGTGCTGTAAATACTACTGGGCGAATGCTAAAACCAAAGACGACCTTGGTCGATTACCTGTAAAATGTTTGTGTGAACTTCAAACCAGAGTCCGGCAGATAACAAGATGAAAACCTTTCCACTTCCATATCTCAAGGTATCCAAATACTTGTAACTTAGATATTCTTACCAAGCACAGAAAGATAATATATTCAGATTCAATGGTTGCCGCCAATCCCTAAATTGCACAAAATTAGGTGGATCCCAACATTTTGGTTGTGATACTTTTAGTTTCAGTTGTACTGATTGGAAGATGATTAATGGGTCACACATTGACTGGAAATGTACCCTCAAAGCAAATACTGTATTAAAAAAAAGTTACTTTGAGACACAACCTACCTGCTGAATGACTCTGTGTTTCATCCGCCAATCCATACTGTGCACAGGATTGTCCCGCCAACGATATTCCTAAAGGTTGTGCCAATGGGCCAGATTCACGTAAAATTGCGGCGGCGTAACGTATCGTAGATACGTTACACCGCCGCAAGTTTTCATCGCAAGTGCCTGATTCACAGAGCACTTGCAATGAAAACCTACGCTGGCAGCCTCCGGCGTAAGCCCGCGTAATTTAAATGGGCGTGTGCCATTTAAATTAGGCGCGCTCCCGTGCCGGACCTACTGCGCATGCTCCGTTTCACAATTCCCGTCGTGCTTTGCGCGCAGTGACGTCATTTTTTCAAACGGCGACGCGCGTAACGTAATTCCGTATTCCCGGACGGCTTACGCAAACGACGTTCATTTTTAAATTTCGACGCGGGAACGACGGCCATACTTTATACAGCAATAAGATTGCTGTTTAAAGTTAAGGCAGGTCAAATAACGACTAACTTTGCGACGGGAAACTTGACTACGGACGACGTAGCGAACGCGAAAATCCGTCGTGGATCCGCCGTAACTGCTAATTTGCATACCCGACGCTGGTTTAAGACGCAAACTCCCCCCATCGGCGGCCGCGGTACTGCATCCTAAGATCCGACAGTGTAAAACAATTACACCTGTCGGATCTTATGGATATCTATGCGTAACTGATTCTATGAATCAGTCGCATAGATAGAAACAGAGATACGACGGCGTATCAGGAGATACGCCGTCGTATCTCTTTTGTGAATCTGGCCCAATATCTTTAACTATTGAAGTAGCTGGAGACTGAGAGACTGTGGCCCCTCATGTTCATTAGTTCAAATACCATTCTCTCTTACCCACTGCAGACCTACCGCGTTTCCCCAAAAATAAGCCCGGGTCTTATATTCATTTTGCCAACAAAAAACACAGTAAGGCTTATTTTCGGGGTAGGTCTTACTCTCTTCTCTCCCCCTCTCTCTCCCTGCCTGACAGGAATCCCCAGTGTGAACTGAGTTAAAATGTGTGTAAAATCCTATAATCCTCTCTATTAGAGTATTATATAATGTACAATGTGTGTGTTTCTGTAATATAATTGTGCCAAATACCTTCATTATAGCGCGGCTCTGCGCTTCTGTGACCCGCTGGAGCTCTCTTTCCCGCAATTATATTACAGAAACACACACATTGTACATTATATACTCCTGTAATAGAGTGGATTATAGAATTTTACAAGCATTTTAAACTAGGGCTTATTTTCGGGGTAGGGCTTATATTGCAGCCCTCCTGGAAAATAACGCTAGGTCTTTTTTTCGGGGTAGGTCTTATTTTCGGGGGAAACGGTACTCACACACTATGGCCCGGATTCACAGACATCGGCGCATATTTATGCCGCCGTAGCGTATCTCTTTTACGCTATGCCGGCGCAACGCACAGAGGCAAGCACTGGATTCACAAAGCAATTGCTCCCACTCGCTGTTAAAGATACACTGGGTTTCCTCGGCGTAAGCCAGTGTAGGTGGAAGTTGGCGTGAGCCAGGCTAATGAGGCGTGACCCCATGCAAATGATGGGCCAAGCGCCATAGAAGTACTTAAAATGAACGGCGCATGCGCAGTCCCGTGGCCGCATCCCAGTGCGCAAGCTCAGAATCACGTCGAGAAAACTGCCTAAGATACGTTGAATCACTGCCTACGACGTGAACGTAACCTACGCCTAGTCATATTCACGTACAACGTAAACGACAAAAGATACGACGGCTTGTGTTCCCTGGTCCATACCTTTGCATGAGTTGCGTCTCCTATATGGGGAAAAAAATTACGCCGGACGTACGACTTACGCAAAGCGCATATATGATGCGCCGGGCGCAACTACGTTTGTGAATCGGCGTATCTCCCTAATTTGCATATGTGCATAGAAAATCTATGGGAGCGGCAAATGCGCCCGGCGTAAATATGCGCCCACGATACGACATCGTAGGCAAGTTACGTCGGTCGTAGAAAACCTATTTTCAGGCGTATCTAGTTTTGTAGGCACGGCGCATAGATACGCCGCGTAAGTGTAACTATGCGCCGTTGTATCTCGAGGTACGTCGGCGTAAGTGCTTTGTGAATCCGGGCCAATGAGCATTAGACAGAGGTAGCACTGAGCACCGAATCATATGGAAAGAGCCTGAAGTCCTACCCAGTAGCAAAGTAAAGAGCTTGATAAATCTACTGCTCCGTGAGGACGTCGAATGATGAAACTAGTAGGGCGGAGCTAGGACGCGAACACCACTGTGCTTTGCTGGGAACGTGCTTGTGGTTTTCGTATTGCAACCGGAGGCGATAGGTATTTATTTTAACCACGCGCTTGTTCCCTAGTGTCGGGATGACACTTGCAAAATGTAAAAAGTTTTAATAAATGAGCACAGTATCCCGCTATAGAGATCTTTCTTCCTTTCCCCTAAAAATCCTATGCATTATTGGTCAACTCGGGAGACGAATTGACAAGAGGGCATGTCAGGAGCAGTCTATCTGCCTGATATATAACATAGAACACTTCTGCTGGTTTATAATTTGACCAGCAATTGTTTCTGGTGAGTTAGTTTTGAACAAATGGTGAAGGGGCACACCGGGTGTCTTGTTATATGATTAGGCCCTTTTTTATCACTTTTTGATTTTTCCTGGGATTGAAAAATGTACTTTAATTATTGTGAACACATATGAATTTTTGATGCATGCAATTTAATAACCACTTCCGAACCATGCACTTACGCACCCTCCCACCCAAGCCAATTTTCAGCTTTCAGCACTGTCGCAATTTGAATGACAATTGCGCGGTCATACTGCACTGTACCCAAATGAAATTTTTATAATTTTGTTCCCACAAATGGAGCTTCCTTTTGGTGGTATTTGATCACCTCTGTGATTTTAATTTTTTGCGCAACAACTAAAAAAAGACCGACATTTTTGAAAAAAATTACGTTTTTTTTTTTTTTTTCTGTTAATTTTTTTGTAAATAAGTAAGTTTTCTTCTTCAATTATGGGCACTGATATGGCGGCACTGGTGGGCACCGATGAGGTGGCACTGGTGGGCACCGATGAGGTGGCACTGATAGGCACCGATGAGGTGGCATTGATGGGCACTGATAAGCGGCACTGATAGGCGGCGCTGGTATGCTGCACTGATGGGCACTCATAGGCGGCATTGATGGGCACTCATAGGCAGCACTGATGGGCACTCATAGGCGGCACTGATGGGAACTCATAGGTGGCACTGACGGGCACTCATAGGCGCACTGGGCACTCTTTGGCTGCACTGATGGGCACTCATGGGGGGCACTGATGGGCATTCATGGGCGGCACAGATGGGCACTGATAGGTGGGCACTGGGCATAGATGGGCACGAAGAGGTGGCACTGATGGACACTGGGTGACACTGAGGGGTGGTACTGATGGCATTGCTGGGCACAGTCAGTGCACATGTTGCCAGTCACATGTTGCATCGATTTCATTAAAAACATTTTTTTTTTTTAATATCTATCTGTGCTCTATTGAGCACTGGGGGGCACTCCCTGGTGGTCCAGTGTGGGGATCCGAGGGGGGGCTGCGCTGATAAACAATCAGCGCGAACCCCCCCTGTCAGGAGAGCCGCCGATCGGCTCTCCTCTACTCGCATCTGTCAGACGCGAGTGAGGAAGCGCCGGTCAACGGCTCTTCCTGTTTACATCGTGATCAGCCGTGATTGGACACGGCTGATCACGTGGTAAAGAGCCTCCGCCGGAGGCTCTTTACCGAGATCGGAGATGCAGGGTGTCAGACTGACACCCCACATCACCGATCGCCGCGCTGCGCGCCCCCATGGCATGAAATCCTGCAGGACGTCAATAGACGTCCAGTCGGAATTTCACAACCACTTCCTGGACGTCAATCTCCTATTGACCGGGCGGGAAGTGGTTAATAACCACTTACAGACCGGAAGATTTTCCCCCTTAATAACCAGGCCAGTTTTTGCGATACGGCACTGCGTCGCTTTAACTGACAATTGCGCCGTCGTGCGACGTTGTACCCAAACAAAATTGATGTCCTTTTTTTCCCACAAATCTTACTTTCTTTTGGTGGTATTTGATCACCTCTGCGGGGTTTTTTTTGGGCTATAAACAAAAAAATAGCAACAATCTCTTCAATAATTCTCATGACACATGGAGGCACAGAGCAAGGAGAGGACAGAGAAAAATACAGCCAAAAGGGCTGGTGAGTGTTGCAGTCAGGGGACTGAGAGGCATGGGTGCAAGCAGTCTGGAATGGATGCAGAGTCATTCTGGGAGGACTGTGTAGAAGTAGCCAGGAGGGCTAGTGAAAGGAGCAATTGCAGCCAGGTGGTCTGACAGTGCCTGAAAAGGTGATGATAGCAGAAGATAAATACTCCTGCGCACAAGTGAGTTAACAGGTGGACTAGATTTCGTGGTGGATAATGCCTCAGGCCTTGCTGCCCTCAGGGATCAGGGGTATCCTAGTGGCCAAGAAAAGAAGAAAGAAAAAAAGTGTGCACCAACCTTGTGCATTATCCTTAGATATATTTTATTAAAAATTAAGTAAAAAAACTACTCACAAACGTATGGATGAAAACTTGCGATACAAATAATCTCCAGGTGACAGCAATTGGTCTAAATGACAACAGACTCCAGATGGTAACAGAGGAGATTTCAGGGGCCACTGCTGGCTGACGTGTTTTAAAGGATTACCTTCTTCCTCAGAGCCCAGCAGTGTTGCTTCCTTCAGCTTCCCATATATATACATATATACACATATGCACCAATATGCACTCAAAAAGGCACCTCCCAGAGGGATCCAGTGTCATGGATATGCAATAAAGTCTGCATCTTACCTGATCTCCATGTGTTCATTAGAGGCCTGACCCTCCTTCTGACTGTCTTTTATCACCTTCCTCCCTGCATTGCTCCACCCTTGGCCATCCCAGGAAGCCTATATTAACCACTGCACTGCAAGTCCCCTTTGCTGTTCAACAGTGTTGTTTGCTAGTTCCTGTTTGCAGTGAGCCACGATTATCTTCCTGTGTACCGTATTTGGCTCGTCCCTGACTTCTCCTGTTTGCCTGTGCCCTTGACCTTTTGCCAGTCCCCTGTTGCCCTGACCTCGGCTTACCCATCACTACTGTTTGTCCTGCCTGCTGCTTCCTCTCTCTCTCTGTGAAGCGTGACTTAGGGGATCCCAGGGGTCGCGACCTGGATCCAGCTGCGACAAAGGCCATCGTCACCACTAGAGGCTCTGGTGAACACAAAGCTGGGTCTTAGACTCTGCGCCCTGGGCGATCTTGGGTTCGCTTCCTCTCTGATCGCAGCAGTCGGCTATAGGGTTCACTACCCTGTGGTGCATCCCTGACCCCCACGTGGTGCACTTGTCACCTGTCCACATTTGTAAATGGCTAATTGGGTGCAATTTAGACATTTTCACTTAGAGGTGTATTTACTTTTGTTGCCAGCGGTTTAAACATTAAGGCCTGGTTCACACTGGTACGATTTGAGATGCGATTTGAGATGTCAAATCGCATCTCAAATCGGCGGCATTTGCCGGCAATGGCACCGTCCTAATCAGTGCGACGCCGCACCGATCATCATCTAATCATCTGCGGCGATGCACCGATTTCAAAAAGTAGTTCCTGTACTACTTTTTGCAATTTCGGGCCGCGATTTACATTGACATCTGTGCAGAAACCTGCACAGATGTCTCTGAAATCGCGGCCAAAATCGGGACTGCCAGCGGGAGTGAAAGCTGAACTCGCACGGCTTGAGTTATTTTGAGGGGACAGAAAATTAACACTGTTTTACAAGCTGTACACTCACTACACAACATTGTAGCAAAGTGTCATTTCTTCAGTGTTGTCACATGAAAAGATAGAATAAAATATTTACAAATATGTGAGGGGTGTACTCACTTTTGTAATGTACATGTATCCTAATAGTGTTTCTTTATACAACCAGTCAGTATGGTCAACTGATGTATCACCAACTGGAGGGGGATCAATCCTTTAAACTTCTGTACCTTAATGTTTTCATTACACAATTCTGTTTCTGGCCCAAATGTTTATTACAGGACACGTATGAGAATTGAACAGGTGCTGGTTTCCTGCATAAGCCTCTTGTTTGCTAGCGTGATGGACAATGAGAATTGCCATCTGTGACTATCACAAAGTGCTCCAATGAAAACTTACGAAGGACGGGTGAGGTCCCCGCAAGCCTGTGCATGTATATAAATAATTATTTACTTTTCTTTCAGCACCATTCATGTGAGTTCTACAGTAGGTGACCTTCTTCTCCGAGATGTCTCCAGTAGGGTCACTAATTGCCCTGCTCCTACTCTGCACCTCTTCACTAGCTGAAGAGAAGGCTGTCCAACCGGAAGGTACGTAAATATCGCACTTGTCTTATTATTCTAGATCAGCCATTCTCAACCTTTTTAACTTTAAGAAACCTTTTAAATAACTTCCTGGTCTCAGGGAACCATTGCTAGTAATTGTGTATCTACAGCTCCATGGTACTGGGAAGAATCTCCCTACACTTACAGATAGCGGAAAGATCACTGGAGGCGAAAATTATTCTTTGCTCAAGGAGCCCCATAGCAACATCTGGAAGAACTCCAGGGTTCCTCAGAACCTTGGTTATTCTTGAATACATTTAAGAATATTCTTGATTTCCTCACTGAGCGCCAGGCCACGAATGTGTCTCTAATCAGTATACTATGTTGAAAATTTGAGGGCAGGTTGTTGAATTTGCTGTGAAGTAGAATCGGTAGGTTAACCACTTAAGACCCGGACCTTTAGGCAGGTAAAGGACCTGGTCAGTTTTTGCGATTCGGCACTGCGTCGCTTTAACTGACAATTACGCAGTCATGCGAAGTGGCTCCCAAACAAAATTGGGTAGTGTATATATATTTGAAACGTTATTAGTTTTCTCATCCCAAATGTAAAATAAGGGGCTACCTAAGGCATCCAATCAAATTGGATGACCTTAAGTAGCCACTCACAGTACAAAGTTGTTGGCAGAGGAAATTGTACAGTCAGATCATTGCATGTGTGGTGAGATTAAAGCACCTCGAAAATGTAAAAATAGCCCTTCGCTATTTCATTGTTATCATCAGCGGGAGGTCACATCACATTTCCCCCCTAGATCCCCCCTGTTAGTTTTATATCAAAGTTACATACATTAGATATCAGTGCTATCAGCTTCAAAAGTCAATCCCCACCAGTAAGGGTTCAAGTAACTAACAAAATATTTGGATCTTGGAACTTAAGCACCACCTTAAATGTTCAAGTCCAAAATGCAGTTTATTCCAAGCATAAATTGAGTACAAAAGCTAAAATGTTTCAGGAGCCAGACCTTGCCCCTTCATCAGGACGTGATTAAATATAGATACAAAGGGCCAGATTCACACAGATCTGCGGCGGGGTAACGTATCGTCTTTACGTTACACCGCCGCAAGTTTTCATCGCAAGTGCCTGATTCACCAAGCACTTGCGTGTAAACTTACGGCGGTGTAACGTAAAGCCGTCCGGCGCAAGCCCGCCTAATTCAAATGGGGCGTGTACCATTTAAATTAGGCGCGCTCCCGCGCCGAACGTTCTGCGCATGCTCCGTTAGGAAATTTCCCGATGTGCTTTGCGCAAAATTACGGCGCCCCAACGTGTTTTTTGAACGGCGACGTGCGTAACGTAGTTTCGTATTCCCGGACATCTTAAGCAAAAAAAATAAAAATTTTAAATTCGACGCGGGAACGACGGCCATACTTTAACATGGCTGTTCTAAATGTAAGCCATGAAAAAGCAGGCTTATGTTTGCGATGGGAAAAACCGACTAGCAAAGACGTAAGAGATTGCGACGAACGCGCGTATCTTCGTGGATCGCCGTAATCAGCTAATTTGCATACCCGACGCTGGAAAACGACGCAAACTCCACCCAGCGGCCGCCGGAGAATTACACCTAGGCAAGGCTGGACTGGGACAAAAATTTGGCCCTGGACTTCATCCAGACTGGCCCACTTTGACATGTCTCTCCTATGGCGGCCGGACAACTCCCGCACCCCCCCCCTCCGGCCACCCAAACCCCCTCTCCCCCTTCACTAGCCACTAGCTGTTCTACTTTATTAGAGTATAACGGTTGGTACTGGTACTCTTATAGGCAGTACCAGTGGGGAAGCTAGACATTATTTCACCCGGGGCAAAGAATCAGTTCGGT
Organism: Rana temporaria; assembly: GCF_905171775.1. NCBI lineage: Eukaryota > Metazoa > Chordata > Amphibia > Anura > Ranidae > Rana > Rana temporaria. The sequence continues at coordinate 15,680,193 of NC_053496.1, forward strand.
GCCCCCCCCTTATTGGACAAGATTAGGAAGAAGTGAGAAACTCCCAGGCCATAGCTGTTGAGTCAGCTGTCTGTCCTCTCCCCCATGCTCCTCTGGTCCTCCCCCTTATTCTCTGTTCCCCCAGGTGAGCGCTGCGGGGAGGGAGAGGAGGTGAGCTCTGCGGGGAGGGAGAGACAGAGGAGCGGAGGGGGGCCGCGGTCCGCTGTCACTGAAGCCGGCCCACTGAGCCATCGGCCCACCGGGAAACTCCCTGTAGTCCCAATGGCCAGTCCATCCCTGCACCTAGGATCCGAAGGCGTATGAAGCCGTACGCCTGTCGGATCTTAGCCAAAAGCCATCGTATCTTTGTTTGTGAATTACAAATAAAGATACGACGCGGCAAATTTGAAAGTACGCCGGAGTATCAGCAGATACTCCGGCGTACTTTTTCTGTGAATCTGGCCCAAAGCATGTAGACTTAAGCCTCATACACACGATCGGACTTACATCGGACAAGTCCATGGAATTTTGTCCGAAGGGCATTGGCCGTGAACTTGTTCTGCATACAGACGGCAGAACTTTTTCAGCCAACCTATATGAAACTATGTTGTTTTTCAGCTCTTTAGCGCCACCCTTTGGGCAACTTCTGCTAATGTTGTCTGATGGTTAGCATTGGTTCGGAGCATGTGGGTTTGTACTTTGGATTTTAGTCAGACGGATTTGTGTACACACAATCGGATAATCCAACTGAACACATTTGTTGTCGGACAATTTGAGAGCATGGCTATCCAACATTTGTTGTCGGAAATTCCGACAACAATTGTCCAATGGAGCATACGGACAGTCAGATTATTCAACGAAACACGTCCATCACACAATTGTTGTCGGAATATCCGATCGTGTGTACTGGCCTTTAGGGTGTGATAAGTTCTGAGAATTAACACCGCAACACTGATCAGCTCAAACAGGGCCAGGTATGGCCAACAAAATGTGTTGGCTTTAGTACTAAATTTATGTTTACAATAAACTTAATTTTGGACTCAAATATTTAGCGTGGTGCTTCAATTACAGATCCAAATTTTTCCTTCACAACCCAAGGAGACTATGGTCATGTTTCCTTGTACAGAAACTGCCTACCTATCATTTAGAGGCCCCATAATCCTTTATAACGATAGTTAATAGATTTTTTCACTGCTATAATAAGAGTGGTATAACACATATTTTTTTAGTAGTTAGCGCAGTCAGCACTTTTGCTATATCTAACATCCCACTTTAGGGTGGGACATTCTTTTGACTGCAGCAAACGTACTAATTTAAATAAAATGGCAGATGCTCCAACCTCTCAACACTCCAAAACTATAAAAAAAAAATTGGTCATCAGTTCTGCTTTACATTACTGGGTTCTTGTAGCTTCATTCTCAGAGCCACATTTTCTATGATGTAAAAAAGATATCCATCCATCAGGGATTTAATGGGCTCTGGTGTAGACATCTAACCACCAAAGGTACAGTATACAGTAAGCCGTTGGGCGATTCAGTCCACCGACTTCTAGACACGTGCATTCGTTTTCGTCAGAATGCATTTTTGTCCGAATTTCAGGTATTTTCGTTATTGTTTTAACAAACGAAAACGAACGCAAAGAATAGGAAAACCGAAAGATCCGACATAAACAAATACTTTATTTTCGTTTTCGTTGGTCGAATGTGCCTTACCTTAACTCTATTAGTCTAATATTATTCTACATAGAGAGAAGAGATTTGACATTATAGAGAGAAAAGATTGAACATTATAGAGAGAAAAGATTCAACATTACAGAGGGAAAAGATTTGACATTATAGAGAGAAAAGATTTGAAATTATAGAGAGAAAAGATTCAACATTATAGAGAGAAAAGATTTGAAATTATAGAGAGAAAAGATTCCACATTATAGAGAGAAAAGATTCGACATTATAGAGAGAAAAGATTTGACATTATAGAGAGAAAAGATTTGACATTATAGAGAGAAAAGATTCAACATTATAGAGAGGAAAGATTCGACATTATAGAGAGAAAAGATTTGACATTATAGAGAGAAAAGATTCGACATTATAGAGAGAAAATATTCGACATTATAGAGAGAAAAGATTCAACATTATAGAGAGAAAAGATTCGACATTATAGAGAGGAAAGTTTCAACATTATAGAGAGAAAAGATTCCACATTATAGAGATAAAAGATTCAACATTATAGAGAGAAAAGATTTGACATTATAGAGAGGAAAGATTCTAAATTATAGAGAGGAAAGATCGCTGCTGGAATTGGGTGGGGGAAGTCAAATAAAAATAATGATGATGATGAATGTTATTGGCTGATTGTAACCAAAGAGGAGGAGCAGTAAAATAGCTAGAACTAACTTGACAATTCAACATGAACGACGAAGATTCGACAAAGCATCGAAAAACGTTGAATCTGTCATTGAAGGCTTTTGGTGTCTGTTGATAGTTCTAAGAAGATTCGACGAAGCAGCTAAACTGTACAACGCCGCAATCATACATTTCCGGTCAAATGCTCCGCCCATAGGCTATAGAAAAATTCTAATGTTGGTTGACTAGTAATAATAATTAATAAATATAATTATTACTAGTGTCATACAACATTAGAATTCTATTATAGCTTGTAGGGGGAACATTCGACCATCGCGGCGTCGTACAGTTTCTCTTTGAACATTCGACAGACAGTCAGACGCCATAAGCCTTCAATGACAGATTCAACCTAAATTTGTTCGGATTTTCGGACGAATGCAATTTCCAACGAAAAACGAAGTAAATAAAAACGAATTTCTGGAGTAACTAAATAAATGTATTTTTTCGGACAAAAACGAAAATCCAAAACAAAATATTTCAGTGTGCACATGTCTACCAGCTTCTACCCAATGCTGATTTGTGAGCTTAAAATAGACTGATTTATCATATGTTTTTTTTTTTTTTTTCATTTCAGCACGATGTGGATCCAGCTTTATAGACGAATACAAACCTGTCCAGATCCAAGTTGCCGAAGGCCTAGACTGTACCTGGGACATAGTGAGGACAGCCAATGAGACCACCCGAGTAATCTTCTCCGTGCTTGAGTGAGAACAACTCAAAAGCAATGTGCTTAATGTAGTGACCTATAAAAAGGATTCTTCATTCTTCTGACCAATCTTATCTGGTGAAGGCTGAAATATGATTGGTCACATCAGTGCTTTTGTTAATGTCATAAGATTTATAAAGCCAGTCAATGCAATGGCAAACTGTAGATCGCTTATGTAGCCGTCTTTAAAGTGGAGGTTCACCCGGAAATGAGGCTCATTTTGTCAAGGGGAATCGGGTAGTTTTTTTAATATTGAAGCTGTACTTACCGTTTTAGAGATACATCTTCTCCGCCGCTTCCGGGTATGGGCTGCAGGACTGGGCGTTCCTATTTGATTGACAGTCTTCCGACAGGCTTCCGACGGTCGCATCTATCGTGTCACGATTTTCCGAAAGTAGCCGAACGTCGGTGCGCAGGCGCCGTATAGAGCCTGTCAATCAAATAGGAACGCCCAGTCCCGAAGACCATACCCGGAAGCGGCGGAGAAGATGCATCTCTAAAACGGTAAGTACGGCTTTGATTTTAAAAAAACTACCCGATTCCCCTTGACAAAATGAGCATCAATCTAAGGTTAAAAAAAAAATTTTTGGGTGAACTCCCGCTTTAACTTGATGTAAAATTGAAGCATGGCAGTGTATTGGCACTTATTTATCTAAAATAAGAACTTTGTTGCCTGATAACATGGGATAACCTGAACTGAATAATGACAGAGAGGCTCAATATACAAATCTGCACCGGTCACACGAATCTGCAAAGGTCTAAAATAAAAATAAAATCTGTTTTCCTTTATTGTAAGCATAGGAGCCATATTTAGACACCATCCTGCCATAGATGATCCTGATTTATGATAGGCTTTGGTGCAAGCTCCATCGCTGGTATCAGTAGTGTATTTAGGTTTTATGCTGCCCTAGGCCTGACTAAACTCGTGCACTCCCTGATTTAAATATGACCCACCCTTTTCTGTCAAGGCCACATCTCTAGTGTCCCCACTCGAAAATTTCAGGGCGGGTCTTGAACAGCAGTTTAAGACCCACCCTGAAATTTTTGAGTGGGGAAAGTAGTTCTGAGGGCCTTGGGTGGGGGGGGGGGGTGGCAATGGATTCCCTTCACTTATATAGATTCCCTCTCACTTCCTGTTTGGCTATGGGGCAGGAAGTGAAGGAAAATCTCTGCAATGGGACAGTAAAAAATAAAGTGACAGGGGCTATAACCCTCCCTTACTCTATACAAAATGAAAAAAAAAAGTGTTGCCTATAGTTCTACTTTAAGCACACATTTCTGATAATTTTATGAAGAGGACTAAGACGATATAACTATGCCAATGGTGCAGCAGAAAACATATAACACAGTGAGGAAGGTTTGTGGTCCAGGATATTAGGACAGTCAAAATTAAAAGCGGCGCGGCCCAGTCTGCCCCATAAGACTGGCATTTACATTAACAGTGTAGCACAAGCCGACTGGGTATTCTTTCCGTGCTGCCCCCCTGCGAAGTGGTGACCTAGGCCTGGGCCTTGTTGTTTGATGGACACAGTGGCAGCGTTTAATGGGCACAGTGGTGGCAATTTAGGGGTACAGTGGCTGGGTTTGATGGCCACAGTGGCTGCGTTTGATGGGCACAGTGGTGGCAGTTTATGGGTACAGAAGCTGCGTTTGATGGCCACAGTGGCTGCGTTTGATGGGCACAGTGGCTGCGTTTGATGGCACAGTGGTTGCGTTTGATGGGCACAGTGGCTGCGTTTGATGGCACAGTGGCTGCGTTTGATGGCACAGTTGCTTCGTTTGATGGCCACAGTGGCTGCTTTGATGGCCACAGTGGTGGCAATTTATGGGTTCAGTGGCTGCGTTTGATGGGCACAGTAGCAGCATTTAATGGGCACAGTGGTGGCAATTTAGGGGTACAGTGGCTGCGTTTGATGGCCACAGTAGCTGCGTTTGATGGGCACAGTGGCTGCGTTTGATGGGCACAGTGGCTGCGTTTGATGGGCACAGTGGCTGCGTTTGATGGGCACAGTGGCTGCGTTTGATGGGCACAGTGGCTGTGTTTGATGGCCACAGTTGCTGCGTTTGATGGCCACAGTGGCTGCTTTGATGGCCACAGTGGTGGCAATTTATGGGTTCAGTGGCTGCGTTTGATGGGCACAGTAGCAGCGTTTAATGGGCACAGTGGTGGCAATTTAGGGATACAGTGGCTGCGTTTGATGGCCACAGAAGCTTTAATGGGCACAGTGGCTGCATTTGATGGGCACAGTGACTGCGTTTGATGGCACAGTGGCTGCATTTGATGGGCACAGTGGCTGCATTTGATGGGCACAGTGGCTGCATTTGATGGGCACAGTGGCTGCATTTGATGGGCACAGTAAGGCTGCATTTGATGGGCACAGTAAGGCTGCAATTGATGTGTTTTTTATTTAAGTTTTTTTGCGCCCCCCCAAAAATTTTGAACACCAGACGCCACTGTTAAAGAAGTCATAGTACAGCTTATATATATTATATCATTTAATTACATTATAATATTTTTTAAATCTCCTGTACAGAAATGGCAATAGAAACTGGATTGGTTACTTTTTTGGGGGAAGTGGGGAATAGTTAGACCCTGTCAAGTCTTTATTGCTGTCTGTGTCCCCACTGGGAAGATCCACCACACGATTTGTTCTGGCGATCACTCTCTTCAAAAAACAGAAAGTGAGGGTAAAGTTTTAGCCTTATCACAAGACCAAGAGCTGAGGGGAAGTCTTCCAATGGAGACATCTACACCAGAAACAACTGTCTAAGAGGGGAATTTCTCTTACTTTGGGGCAGGGCCGTCTTTATTGTTGATTGGACCCTGCCCCCCCCCCCCTAATGCAATTTTGCTCTCCACCTGCTCTGAGACATACAATAAATAACAGCTAGACTTAAAATCAGTTTACTGTATCAGATCAGACAGTGATTGTGATTGGTTGCCAGAGGTTACAGCATATCATTACCACTTACTGACTGGTTGCTAGAGGTTACAGCACACATTACGGCTCACTGATTAGTTGCTAGAGGTTACAGCACATAATTTCTTCTTGTTGATTGGTTGCTAGAGATTACTGTATAGCAATACTGCTCACTGATTGGTTGCTAGAGGTTACAAAACATCATCTCTTCACTGCAGAGGGGCATGATATACATATGAATGCTACCAGCCTCAGCTATTTACATATGAATGCATCCGCTTTTTACATATGAATGTTCCCGTTATTTACATATGAATGATGGTTATTTACATGTAAACACAGGGGGTTAGATCCACAAAGAAATTACGCCGGCGTATCTATTGATACGCCGGCGTAATTTCAAAATTCCCGCGTCGTATCTTTGTTTTGAATCCTCAAAACAAGATACGACGGCTTCTGGGTTAGATCCGACAGGTATATGTCCTCGTACGCCTTCGGATCTAAGATGCAATACTTCGGCGTCCGCTGGGTGGCGTTTTCCGTGTCGGGTATGCAAATTAGCGATTTACGACGATCCACGAACGTACGCGCGGCCGTCGCATTTTCTAACGTCGTCCGTAGTCGGCTTTTTTCGGCGTATAGTTAAAGCTGGTATTTTGCAGGGTATAGATAGAATTTCCATGTTAAGTATGGCCGTCGTTCCCGCGTCGAAATTTGAATTTTTTTTTTGCGTAAGTCGTCCGTGAATAGGGATAGAGGTAACTCACGTCTAAGTTCAAAAAATTACGTCGTTGCGACGTCATTTTGCTCAAAGCACGGCGGGAAATTTCTGGACGACGCATGCGCATTTCATTCGGCGCGGGGACGCGCTTCATTTAAATGAAACCCGCCCCCAACCCGCCCAATTTGAAATCCGCCGCCAGAAATACACTACACCGTCTTAACTTACGGCGCAAAATCTCTGAGGATTCTAAAATGCGCCAGGTAAGGTACGGCGGCGTAGTATATCTCTGATACGCTGCGCCGACCTACATGTATGTGGATCTGGTCCAGGGTCTGCAGGTGAGTCATCTGTACACAACAATAGGACAGGGCTGGGCAGCATTAGTAGCAGCACTTCACACTGGGATATCAGGACACAGCACAGCACTAAAACTTCAAGGGACCAGGGAATTTAAACTGGGATAGTTGGCAAGTATGAGGCAGCTGCTTTGGGCCCCACAACAATGAAAGGGCCCAGGGCAGCTTCCCCTTTTGCCTTACCTTAAAGATGGCCCTGCTTTGGGGGATCTCTTCTAACTTCCAACTGCACATTTGGGAAAGGAAAAAAGGAAATCTCTCAAAGGTAGACTCCAAAACTAAAATAAAAAATGCTGTCTATACATATACTTTAAATGTTTTCTTTTCATGATAATGTTCTTCTCTTGCAGCCTGAATCCATCCGCAGACTGTTCCCAGGAGAACATCACCGTATTGGATGAAAATTTAGAACAGCTTGGGGTGTTGTGCCCAAACTCTGATAGGATTGCTGAGTTTGAATCTTCAGGCACTGTGTATATCAGAGTGACCACCAATTCCGAACCTCGTGAAAGGAATGCATACTTCTTTTTTTACTCCCTCAATCTTGCAAGTGGTAAGTTAGCCACTGCACAAGTTGAGTAGTCTCTTTTTTTGGGGCTCAAAGTGTAATGTAATATGGCTAAAGTGGTTCTAAAGAAGTTTTATTGTTAACCTTAATGCATTCAGCGATGTGCATGAGAGCAGCGGCTCTCCCAGGTCTCTCCCTCCTCATTGGCTCACTAATGAGCCAATGAGAAATGAAGAGAGAGTGAGGGAGGGGCCAAGCAAATTAACAATGTCACTGGGTGGGAAGGGGTTAACACTAAGTGGCGATGAAGAGATGTGTTCCCTCAGTGTGTTCTAACTGTGTGGGGATGGGAGTGACTAGGAGAGGGACATAGGGCCAGATTCTCGTAGAGCGGAGCATCTTTCTGCCGACGTAGCGCATCTCATATGTGCTACGCCGACGTAACACAGAGAGGCAAGAACAGTATTCACAAAGCACTCGCTCCCTACGTTTGCGCCGGCGTAACGTAAATTCGTCGGCGTAAGCACGCTTAATTCAAAGTAGGTGGAAGGTGGGCGTGATCCATTTAAATGAAGCGTGACCCCATGCAAATGATGGGCCGAACGAACGGTGCATGCGCGTGCATGCGCGTGCATGCTCAGAATCACGTTGAATATAATCCCTAAGATACGACGGCTCAATGCCTACGACGTGAACGTAACCTACGCCCAGCCCCATTTACGTACTACTACGTAAACGACGTAAAATACGACGACTGTTCCCTGGTCCATGACTTACACCTGCTTTATGAGGCTTAACTTCATGCCGGTCATACACCTTACGTAAACTGCGTAGATTACAGCGACGGGCGCAAGTACGTTCGTGAATCGGCGTATCTAGGTCATTTACATATTTGACGCGTAAATCAATGGAAGCGCCCCTTGCGGCCAGCGTAAATATGCGCCCAAGATACGACGGCGTAGGAAACTTACGTCGGTCGGATGAAGCCACATTACAGGCGTATCTTGCATTAAGAATCAGGCGCAGAGCTACGACGGCGCATCTGTGCACTTACGCGGCGTATCTCAAGATACGTCAGCGTAAGTGCTACGAGAATCCGGGCCATATTGTTTTTCCTACTTAGTAGGAACAAACTATGTGGTTTCTCTTCCCTGACAGCACAGGGATTTGTGTGTTTACCCCATGCTGGCACTCGTGCACGTGATCGCTGCGTGGCCGGCGGCGATCGTGCCCGCTGGCCACGCGCATCAGGTTCCCCGCTGTGCAGCGGGCGCACACACCCACGTGCCCTCTGCTGGCCGAAAAAGATACAGGGTTTCACCCAGGGGAGCCATTCTGCTGCAGTATATCTGTGTGAGCCGGTCAGGAACCGGTTAAGTATGGTAGGACTAACCCCCCCAAATACTATTATCTGTAATGGGGGGTTCTGTAGTAGTTCACAGAGATAGCTGGGAACAATGCTAACTGATGAGAGTGCAGCACTGGTACAATCAAAAGGTATATTTTATTGAACTTACTAAAGATACTGTGAAACCTCGGTTTGCGAGTAACGCGGTTAACAAGCATTTTTTATTTAATCCTGACTCCGTTTGCGAATGTTGTCTCGCAAAATGAGCAGGATTCAAGCCACAGCGGTGTGCAGTACCGCATTTGTGCGGGAGCCAATCAGAGTCGTTCGGAAATACTCGGAAATACTCCGTTACCAAGCCTTTCCAAGGTTTTCTGAGTTCAGCTGAGCTGTCCCTGAGCCTTTCCTAAAATTTCCAAGGCTCTCCAGCACCCCCACCTCTGGCCACTTGCGGTATTGCATGCCATAGAAGTCAATGCGGAACAATTTTTTTTCCCATTGACTTCTATGGGGAAACTCGCTTTGATATGCGAGTGCTTTGGATTACAAGCATTCTACAGGAACGGATTATGCTCGTAATCCAAGGTTCTATTGTATATTAAAACGCTTTCAATGCAATATTTAACAAACCAGGAGGGAACAAATAAGAGAAATAACTAAAGGCAAAACATTTTTTTCAAGCTTTGGATAGAGGGGAAGATAGATCAGAACCCCTGTCAGATTTTATTGCTGTCTGTGCCTCCTCTAAAGAGATTTGCCCTCTCTATTTGTTCTGTTTACCATTATCACTTAAAAGTGATAACTTAAAAGAAAATTACAAATTTTGGGTTGTCCCCAGAAAAGTAATAGAGGGGAAATCTTCTCATGGGGACACTAGTTCTGGTCACCTGGGGGGAGCCCAAGGAATTCCCTTAATTTGCAAGGATTTCCTCTCACTTCCTGTTTTGGCTACAGGACAGGAAGTGAAGGGAAATCTCTGCAATGGGACATAAATGGCGAAAAAAAAAATTGACCGGGGTTATAACCCTCACTTTTTTGTGGATTTTTTTTTTTGTTCTATAATGAAAAAACTCAATAAAAATGTTTTGTATTATTTATTTTATTATTTATTTTATATTTATATATATATATATTTATATATATATATTTTTTTTAATAAATAAATGAATATATATATATATATATATATATATATATATATATATATATATATATATATATATAAATTCATTTATTTATTTAAAAAAAGCTGGTTGCCCCTTTAAACTGGTCTTATACTGTATTGCACAATCTCATTTAGATTTACCAAAACGATGTAATATGAGGACACACCTAAATAATTCATTCAATTTGTGTCAAATTAGACAGGTCCTTAAAATACATAGTTGATGATAAATCTAAAGGACATTCAATCAAACTCTATTGTGTAACAATATAAATGCAGTGACCACATTTTTACAATTTTTCTTTGCTTTTTTAAAGCGTTGAGCTGTGGTGGGGACCTCAGTGGTAGTTCAGGAACAATTGCCAGCCCCAATTATCCTGGACGACATGACCATTTCACCTACTGTATCTGGAACGTGAAAACGCCAAAGAACACAATAGCTAAGCTGTCATTCACTGAAATCTTGTAAGTTACTTCTGAATATTACATTGAAAAACATGTTCGTTTTCATTTCATTTGTTTTTTTATTTTTTTACTTTCGGTTCATTCGTTATGATAGCAATTCGTAAATTTGAAAATTCGCAATTTCATAAATTTGAAAATCCGAAAAAAATAAAGAAAATCTGAAAATTCTAAAGAATAACTAACTAATAATAACTAACTATTAAATTATAGGTATTGGAATTTCCTTTCAAATTTTGCTGTTAACAAACACAAATTTATCCAAAGTTACGAATTATCCGAAATAACCCTTTGCAGATATGTGCACTGGCGAAAAATTTGTTTGTTTTTGTTTAATTAATTTTTTATTTTTTTGGGTCATTCGTTATGATCGCAATTTTGCAAATTTGAAAATGTCATAAATTCGTCATTTCATAAGTTCGTAATTTCATACATTCGTAAATTCAAAAATAAGAAAGAAAATCTGAGAATTCTAAAGAACTAAAATCCAAAAATTCTAAAGAATAACTATTACATTTTAGGTATTGGAATTAACTTTTTAAATTTTGCTGTTAGTCAACGTAATGAATACAAAGTTATCCGAAGTTATGAATTACTAGAAATAACGAATGCCACATCAAAGCAAATTCAACTCTAAATAAAGTTTTGGGGGACCTGGTTATTCCAAGATTTGCATGGGGCGGTTTGCTTTTTCAACTGACAAAGTGGTGCAAGGATTAGACATGTGCACTGCCAAAAAATGTGTTCGTTTTCGTTTCATTTTTTTTTTTTTTGGGGGGGGGTTAATTCGTTATGATCGCAATCCGTAAATTTGAAAATTCGTAACTTTGTAAATTTTTTAATCCGAAAATAAGAAAGAAAACCTGAAAATTCTAAAGAATAACTAACTAACTAATAATAACGAACTATTAAATTATAGGTTTTGGAATTTCCTTTCAAATTTTGCTGTTAGTCAACATAACGTATTTATCCGAAGTTTCGAATTATCCAACATAACAAATGCTGCGTCGAAAAAAATGCAACTCTAAATAAAGTTTTGGGGGACCTGGTCATTCCAAGCTTTGCATGGAGCTTTTTCAACTGATAGAGTGGTGCAAAGATTAGACATGTGCACTGGCGAAAAATGTGTTTGTTTTTGTTTCATTTTTTTTGCGGGTCATTTGCTATGGTCCTAGGGCCAGATTCACAAAAGGGATACGACGGCGTATCTCCTGATGCGCCGTCGTATCTCTGTTTCTATCTATGCGAATGATTCATAGAATCAGTTACGCATAGATATCCATAAGATCCGACAGGTGTAATTGTTTTACACTGTCGGATCTTAGGATGCAGTACCGCGGCCGCCGCTGGGGGGAGTTCGCGTCATAAACCAGCGTCGGGTAAGCAAATTAGGAGTTACGGCGATCCACGATGGATTTTCGCGTTCGCTACGTCGCCGCTAGTCTAGTTTCCCATCGCAAAGTTAGTCGTCGTTTTGGGTGCCCTAACTTTAGTCAGCAAACGTATTGCTGTCTAAAGTATGGCCGTCGTTCCCGCGTCGAAATTTAAAAATGAACGTCGTTTGCGTAAGCCGTCCGGGAATACGGAATTACGCTACGCGCGTCGCCGTTCGAAAAAATGACATCACTGTGCGTAAAGCACGACGGGAATCGCGAAACGAAGCATGCGCAGTAGGTTTCCAGGTAAGTGCTTTGTGGATCGGGCACTAAAACTGGAAACTTGCGGCGGTGTATCGTAAACGGGTTACGTTACACCGGCGCTCTTGTATGTGAATCTGGACCCTAATTTGTGAATTTGAAAATTTGAAAAATTGAAAATTCGTAAATTTCAAAATCTGAAAATAGGAAAGAAAATCTGAACATTCTAAAGAATAACTAACTAGCTAATAATAATAATAACTATTAAATTATAGGTATTGGAATTTTCTTTAAATTGTAGCTGTTAGTCAACGTAACAAATACAAATTTATCCGAAGTTATGAATTATCTGAAATAACAAATGCAACTCTAAATAAAGTTTTGGGGGACCTGGTCATTCCAAGCTTCGCATGGGGCAGTTTGCTTTTTCAACTGACAAAGTGGTGCAAGGATTAGACATGTGCACTGCCGAACAATTTGTTTATTTTAGTTTCATTTGTTTTTTCGGGTCATTCGTTATGATCGAAATTCCTAAATTAGAAAATTTGAGAATTCGTAATTAAAAAAACTTGTAATTTCGTAAATTCGTAATTTCAGAAATTAATGAATTCACCAATAAGAAAGAAAATCCGAAAATTCTAAAGAACAAAAATTTGAAAATTCTAAAGAATAACTAACTAAAAATAACTAACTATTAAATTATAGGTATTGGAATTTCCTTTCAAATTTTGCTGTTAGTGAATGTAACAAATACAAATGTTTTTGAAGTTATAAATTATTCGAAATAACGAATGCCGCATCTAAACAAATGCAATGGAATGAATTAATAATAAAAAGATTTTCTTATTATTATTATTATTATTGTTGTCAATTATTATTAATTCGTTATGTTCTATTAGTTTAGATACAGAATTTGTTATTTTGTATAATTCGTAACTTTGGATAAATTTATATTTGTAACGTTCACTGAAAGACAAATTTGAAAGGAAATTCCAATACCTATAAGTTAATAGTTAGTTATTCTTTTGAATTTTCAGATTTTCTTTCTTATTTTTGGATTTTCGAATTTACAAATCTTTTAATTTATGAATTTACGAATTTTCAAATTTATGAATTTACGAATTGCGATGAACTGTCATCATAATGTCAAGCACCAACGTTTTATATATTTTTTTTTCTTGGAATTTAGTCATTGTAGCACATACTACTATCCTCTAAATGTAAATTTTAATAAAGGAAAAGCTGGTGTGTAAAGTGCAATAAGCAATAGCAACCAAGTGTACATTACTGTGCTAAATAATGTGAATGTGTGTGTTTCTTTAGTGTCGGTTAGTAAACAGCGATGGTTTGAATCTTACTTTAGACTCGGTTATGCGACTTCAACTTTTCTGCTATTCTCTCTCTGCAGTATTGAACCAGATGCATCCTGCCGATTTGATTTTATTGCCCTGTTTGATGGTCCAAATACAGACGCACCTCTGAAGGAAGTGCTGTGTGGTCGTACGGTGGCTGAGTTGGAGACGTCTTCCAATTCCTTCACATTGGTGTTCAGCGCTGATTACGCCAACTCCTATTTTGGCTTTTCTGTCGACTACACCACCATACCAATAGAAAGCAACGGTGAGTATTAACCTCTTCAGCCCTGGAAGATTTTACCCCCTTCCTGACCACTTTTTATAATTTGGCACTGCGTCGCTTTAACTGACAATTTTTGCATAATTTTTTCCCCACAAATAGAGCTTTCTTTTGGTGGTATTTGATCACTTCTGCGGTTTTTACTTTTTGCACTATAAACAAACAAGGAAAGAAAATCTTGAAAAAAAATATATTTTTTACTTTTTGCTATAATAAATATCCCCAAAAATGTTTTTAAAAAACACATTTCTTCATCAGTTTAGGACAATATATATTCCTCTACATATTTTTGATTAAAAAAAATCACAATAAGTGTATATTGATTGGTTTGCGCAAAAGTTACATAGTCAGATTGAAAAAAGTCCAACCATAAAAAAATACAAAAATAAAATAAAAAATATCGTACAATCCCATATATCCAATTCTATACACACAGTTGATCCAGAGGAAGGCAAAAAAAATTTGCTACAGCAGGGGAATAAATTCCTTCCCGATCCCCCGAGAGGCAATCGGATTTTCCCTGGATGAACTTTACCTTTAAATGTCAGTACCCAGTTATATTCTGTACATTTAGGAAAGAATCCAGGCCTTTCTAAAGCAATATACTGATCTGGCCAGAACCACCTCTGGAGGGAGTCTGTTCCACATTTTCACAGCTCTTACTGTGAAGAAATCTTTCCGTATTTGGAGATTAAATCTTTTTTCCTCTAGACGTAAAGAGTGCCCCGTTGTCCTCTTTGATGACCGTAAAGTGAATAACTCAACACCAAGTTCACTATATGGACCCCTTATATATTTGTACATGTTGATCATATCCCCCCTTATTCTCCTCTTCTCAAGAGTGAATAAATTCAGTTCCTCTAATCTTTCCTCATAGCTGAGCTCCTCCATGCCTCTTATCAGTTTAGTTGCCCTTCTCTGCACTTTCTAAAGTTCCCCGATATCCTTTTTGAGAACTGGAGCCCAAATTGAACTGCATATTCCAGGTGAGGTCTTACTAATGATTTGTACAGGGGCAAAATGATATCTCGCTCTCTGGAGTCCATACCTCTCTTATACAAGAAAGGACTTTACTCACTTTGGAAACCGCAGCTTGGCATTGCATGCCATTATTGAGCTTATGATCTACCAAGACCCCCAGATCCTTCTCCACTAAGGATCCCCCCAATTGTACTCCCCCTAGTATGTATGACGCATATTCTTAGCTCCCAAGTGCATATCTTTACATTTATCAACATTAAACCTCATCTGCCACATAGTCGCCCAATCAGACAGAGCATTGAGGTTGGCTTGTAAGTTGGAGACATCCTGTAAAGATGTTATTCCACTGCATAGCTTGGTGTCCTCTGCAAAGTTGCACTTTTGGGTGGAACTCCGCTTTAAGTACAATATACAAAGCAGGATATGACCAGGCAACATTTCCATTAAACCCATAAAAAATATCCACCTATAGTTTACCCCCAATAGAGTAAAAAGGGAAATTGCACTTTGAGGACGGGTAAGCAGCCAACATGCCACTAGACGTACAGTGCAAAACAAAATAAAAACAAAAGCGTGGCACTAAAATGAACAAGATGTGAATCAAAAAAATTGCAAAAGGATAAATAAAGAATTGAAATGATAAATAAATGAATATGAACACAAACAACGTGAAATGGGTCCAACGTGACATTGAAAACATCTGAGGGAAGTCCATATAAAACAGACTTAAAATTGAAATGGTTGTGAAAAGTCTTTCTTGTGTAGTCCAAAAAGGATCTTGAAGGTACAATCAAAAGTGGTAAAATATTCACACTCACCAGATTCGGTGGACACATGTACCGTATAGCAAGTGGGTCAAACGGGAAATAGGTTACCACTGTTGAACAATTTTGGAAAATTTGATCAGGTTGCAGAGAAAACCCTGTGCTATACGAGAGGCACCATATACCGCCACAGTAGGACCTTATAATTGGTTTCTGCTGTGGTTGCATTGCGGTAACAGGATTTTGTAGTTTCCCAAATCTGGTCTCAGTCCTATTTCTCCAAGGCTGTTCCTAGCTCTTATTCCTATTTCCGTGTAACGTAACCCGTTTACGATACACCGCCGCAAGTTTCCAGTTTTAGTGCCCGATCCACAAAGCACTTACCTGGAAACTTGCGGCGGTGTATCGTAAATACGTCCGGCGCAAGGCGGGCCAATTCCAATGGGAGTGTGCCATTTAAATTAGGCGCCCTCACGCATGCTCCGTTTCGCAATTCCCTTTGTGCTTTGCGCACAGTGACGTCATTTTTTCGAATGGCGACGTGCGTAGCGTAATTCCGTATTCCCGGACGGCTTACGCAAACGACGTTCTTTTTTAAATTTTGACGCAGGAACGACGGCCATACTTTATACAGCAATAAGATTGCTGTGTAAAGTTAAGGCACCAAAAACGACGACTAACTTTGCGACGGGAAACTAGACTAGCGGCGACGTAGCGAACGCGAAAATCCGTCGTGGATCGCCGTAACTCCTAATTTGCATACCCGACGCTGGTTTACGACGCAAACTCCCCCCAGCGGTGGCCGCGGTATTGCATCCTAAGATCCGACAGTGTAAAACAATTACACCTGTCGGATCTTATGGATATCTATGCGTAACTGATTCTATGAATCAGTCGCATAGATAGAAACAGAGATACGACGGAGTATCAGGAGAAACGCCGTTGTATCTCTTTTGTGAATCTGGCCCATAATGTTTGACTTGTAGGTAGTAGAATAGTACAGAGTTTAGGCAGGTGATTATCATGTTGGACTTCACGCCCTTGGTGGTTAGTAGATGGTAAAGCTTAGTCACATCAGAACTGATTCAGTGTTTAACCATTTTAGCCCTGGAGGATTTGGCTGCCAAATGACCAGGCCACTTTTTGCGATTCGGCACTGCGTCGCTTTAGCTGACAATTTTGCGGTCGTGCGACGTGGCTCCCAAACAAAATTGACATCCTTTTTTCACACAAATAGAGCTTTCTTTTGGTGGTATTTGATCACCTCTGCGTTTTTTATTTTTTGCGCTATAAACAAAAATAGAGCGGCAATTTTGAAAACAAAAACAATATTTTTTACTTTTTGCTATAATAAATATCCCCAAAAAATATATATAACATTTTTTTTCCCCTCAGTTTAGGCCGATACGTAAAAAATCGCAATAAGCATTTATTGATTGGCTTGCAAAAGTTATAGCGTCTACAAAATAGGGGATAGTTTTATGGCATTTTTATTAATAATTTATTTTTTACTAGTAATGGCGGCGATCAGTGATTTTTATCGTGACTGCGACATTATGGCGGACACATCGGACACTTTTTACGCTATTTTGGGACCATTAACATTTATACAGCGATCAGTGCTATAAAAATGCACCGATTACTGTATAAATGTGACTGGCAGGGAAGGGGTTAACCACTAGGGGGCTAGGAAGGGGTTAAGTGTCTCCTAGGGAGTGATTCTAAATGTGTGGGGGTGGGGCTTACTGTGACGCCACACTGATCACTGCTCCCGATGAGAGGGAGCAGACGATCAGTGTCCTGTCACTAGGCAGAACAGGGAGATGCCTTGTTTACACAGTCATCTCCCTGTTCTGCCGCTCCGTGAATTGCGGCACACCGGCGGACATCAAGTCTGCTGGTCCAGCGGGCACGGTCACGGAGCTCGTAGCAGGGGTGTGTGTGCCCACACGGCGGCAAATTTAAACACACAAGGATCAAATATTGGCCGGTATTGACCGGTTCAATAGAAACCGGCCAGCAATCAGCCAGTGTGTACAGCAGCCTGTCTGACAGAAGCCGGCCTAACATCCTGACTTCTGTTGAATAGGCATACTGGAAAACCAGCAACTGATTGGCTGGCAATGGCTGCCAGTGCTGACCAGTGTGTTCTGGCAGAGGAGGCAGTCTCCCTGTCAGAACACAGTAGCTAATCGGGGTAATCAGTGTACTAACATTGCATAGTTAGTACAGCTAGCCCCTCCTTTCTTTTCTTTTTTTGCCATTCAGAGAAGCAGTTCAGAAAGATTTGAAAAGAGTCTTAAAAGGAACCGAGAAAGGGTGTAATAGGAAGAGAAGTGGCAAAGTTGTCTGCGGTGGGTAAAGACACAGCAGATGGCCTGAAAACAGTGTGGGAATTACTGAGATACTGAAGATGAACAGACCAGATATAGTGCAGAATGCTGGCATGTAGGGTAGACTCAGGAACCCACAGGTGCAGGAAGCAGAGATGTGATCAGGACAATTAGAGGTCAGCAACAGCCAGGCAGCTGTGGGTGCTAATTCAGAAAGCAGTACCAGCCAAGATCAGTAACAGAGAGGCAACAAAGGTCCCAAATTAGCAGGCAGAAGGCAAAGTCAGAACTCAAGCCAAGGTCAGCAATGGAAGATCTGGATATATCAAAGTCAAAAGGGAAGCTGGGGAAACACAGAATAGCAGAACACAGGTTAGGTGACATGAGCTAATGAACACTCAACAACTTTCCGCAGTTGTGCTTGGCTTTAAAGCAGAAGTAAACCCATACATAAAACAGTTTCATTTCCGGGAAGGTGCCGGAAATGTAACACTCCCATTGGTTGTGCTCTCAACCAGACTGTCAAACCATCCAATGGCTGGTGTCATAACTGGCCACATGTGCAGCATCATGGCAGTTGCAGATTAAACAGAGGCCAAGATGGCAGCTTCCTTGGCTGAAAGCGATAAGGGGTTTACTTACACTTTAACCACTGAACCCCCGGACCATATTACTGGTCAAAGACCAAAGCACTTTTTGCGATTCGGCACTGCGTCGCTTTAAATGACAATTGGGCAGTCGTGCGACGTGGCTCCCAAACAAAATTGGCGTCCTTTATTCCCCACAAATAGAGCTTTCTTTTGGTGGTATTTGATCATCTCTGCGGTTTTTCGTTTTTGCGCTATAAACAAAAATAGAGCGGCAATTTTGAAAAAAAATAATATTTTTTACTTTTTGCTATAATACATATCCCCCAAAAAATATATAAAAAAAACGTTTTTTTTCCCTCAGTTTAGGCCGATATGTATTCTTCTACATATTTTTCATTAAAAAAAAAATCGCAATAAGCGTTTATTGATTGGTTTGCGCAAAAGTTATAGCGTTTACAAATTAGGGGGTATTTTTACGGCATTTTTATTAGTATTTTTTTTTTACTAGTAATGGCGGCGATCAGCGATTTTTTTCCAGTACTGCGACATTATGGCGGACACTTCGGACACTTTTGACACATTTTTGGGACCATTGTCATTTTTATAGCGATCAGTGCTAGAAAAAAATGCATTGGATTACTATAAAAATGCCACTGTCAGGGAAGGGGTTAACACTAGGGGGCGGGTAACGGGTTAAGTATGTCCCTGGGTGTGTTCTAACTGTAGGGGGGGTGGACTCACTAGGGGAAATGACTGATCCTCTGTTCATACATTGTATGAACAGAAGATCAGCATTTCTCTCCCTGACAGGACCGGGTCCCCGCTCTGTAACGAGAGATCGCGTGTGCCCGGCGGCGATCGTGCCCGCCGGGCATGAGCACGAGAGTCGGGGCGAGCGCGAGAGCCAACGTATAGCTACGTGCTCTCGCGCAGGGGAGCCGACCTGCCGCCGTAAAATGACGGCGGCTGGTCGGCAAGTAGTTAAGTAGAACACTTTGTGCCAAAGCCGGTGCTGGACTTGAATGCATTTGTGCTAATGCACACGCACTTGAGCATGTTACAAGCATATACAGGTGTGTGCACAGTCATTACTACACATTGGACCATGAGCTGTAATATGCGCACATGCAGATCTTCGGGTACAGCCATGTGCTCCACCTTTCTGACACTGGGGGATCCATCCTTTGGGTTTGAATTGGCTGCAGCAACTGGACATAACCAGGAATCAAGGATAAGAAGTCTAAAAAAACTGAGCCAACAAATAACAACACAAAACTAAAATCAACTTTGGGAATAGTTGAGTCAAAATAAATGTGAATAGATCATGTACAGTCTTTCAACAGTTTGGAAGCCAAAAGTGTAAAAATTATTTCAGCAGATCACCTCCGGCTCCATCTATAACCAAAATATCACTTTTCGATGGACTGAATGGGCTAGATTCAGCAAGAATTTACACCGGCATATCTATTGATACGCCGCGTAAATTCAAAGCTGCGCCGGCGTATCTTCTTTCTGTATTCAGAAAGCAAGATACACCGAAATTAGGCTAAGATCCGACTGGCTTAAGTCTCTTACGCCGTCGTATCTTAGTTGCATATTTACGCTGGCCGCTAGGTGGCGCTTCCGTCGATTTCAGCATATAATTTGCAAATGAGCTGGATACGCTGATTCAGAAACGTACGTGCGCCCGGTGGATTTTTTTACGTCGTTTGCGTAAGGCTTTTTCAGGCGTAACGTTGCTCCTGCTATATGAGGCATAGCCAATGCTAAGTATGGACGTCGGGCCAGCGTCGGATTTTGCATTGTTTACGTCGTTTGCATAAGTCGTTCACGAATAGGGCTTTGCGTAAATTACGTCCACGTCGAAAGCATTGACTATTTGCGACGTGATTAGGAGCATGCGCGATGGGATACTTTCACGGACGGCGCATGCGTCGTTCGTGAGAAACATCATTTACGTGGGGTCATGTTTTATGTACACTAAGTTACGGCGACGTAGCGTATCTGAGATGCGCTACGCCCGCACAAACTTACGGCGGGGTTTCTGAATCTAGCCCAATATTTATTGGACTGAGGCTTGCTGATCAAAGAACAGCTAAACTCAAGTAAAGCCTCGTACACACCAACAGTTTTCTCGGCAAGAAAGCTGCTGGGAGAGCTTTTTGCAGAGAAAACCGGTCGTGTGTATGGTTTCTCGTTGGGAAAACTGCCGGGAATCTCAACGAGAAAAATAGAAAACCGTGCGTGTGTACGAGGCTTGTATGCTTACCTGTACCCGCGCATGCTCGAAAAGACTTCGATGCATTCGCCGTAGCAAACAAGGGTGTAGCAAGATGGCAGCGACGGCATCGAATGTGACGAGCGCAGGCTCGTCGTAGTCGATGACAACATCGCGTTCTTGCCATTCAAAAGAACGGCAGTTCTTTTTAATGGCCGTCTGTATGCACGCCTTGGCAAGCCAAGCTTGCCAGGAATCCCGTCAGGAAAACCAAAGTTTTTTTCCTGACGGGATTCCCAGAAGTGTGTACAGGGCTTAAAAGTCAAAAGCTGCTAGAGCGTTAATAAATATTTAAAAATTGATGACCTTTTTTCAAGGAAAAGTGTTTGGTAAGTAACAAGCCTTGCTCTATATTTTGTAGAACAGATGTAAGATGGGGAGACCAAATGTATGCATACCCGAGAAAGTATTGGTGCAGTCTAGGAACTACGTGAAATTTAGCGAGATTCCTATAATGAGGGCTAGATACTTACAACTGATCCCTAATCTGTTGATACTTTATGTTAACCTAGGTCAGTGATGGCAAACCTTGCCACCCCAGATGTTTTGAAACTACATTTCCCATGATGCTCGTGCACTCTGCAGTGTAGTTGTGTCAGGTCTGCCAGGAGATTTCATCCGTCAAGCCCTGTACACACAGTCGGTTTTCCTGACGGGATTCCTGGCAAGCTTGCCTTGCCAAGCCCTGTGTACAGACGGCCATTCAAAAGAGCCACCATTCTTTTGAATGGCAAGAACGCGGTGACGTCATTGACTACGACGAGCCGGCGCTCGTCACATTCAATGCCGTCGCCGCCATCTTGCTACACCCCACACTAACCTTGTATGCTGCCGCACATGCGTCAAAGTCTTATCGGTCATGTGTACAAGGCTTTACGAGGCTTTACTCTGGTTTCCTGACCGGTAGTCTTGTTATCCCAGTATCGGGTGGAGGGACAGTTGAGATCCCACAGCCAGATATACATGACACAAAAAGCCTAACTAGAAAGGGGAGTTTTTGGGACTTTAAATGAAATGAGTTTTTAAGCAAAAGTAAGTATAAATAAAGTTGAATACGTAATAACCAGGCTCACACTTACCACGCAAACAGCAAACCAAATTCAACTGTCTAACTGTGTGCATTTAAAACAGAGGATGGGTTGCACGCATTTGCAAATACATGATTAAGCTGCAGGCCATCGCCAAGGCTCTCCGCATTCTGCAGTCCTAACTAAACTTTTTCAGTCTCCTCAATAGAGGCATATAAATACTGATGAGTAGATGGAGGGCAGGTGACTGGGGGTGTGTCACTGTCCCTTCCTATGCTTGGTATAGTAGTAAAGAGCACTGGAAAAAACGCATAAATGTATAAGGGTATCAACAAAATGCATCTCCATCCATGTATGATATAAAGAAAAATAGGATTGGGACTTTAAATGAGGCGTATGAAAAACATATGCCCCCATCCCTCTTTACTACTATACCAAGCATAGGTAGGGGCAGTGACACACCCCAGTCACCTGCCCTCCATCTACTCATCAGTATTTATATGCCTCTATTGAGAAGACTGACAAAGTTTAGTTAGGACTGCAGAATGCAGAGAGCCTTGGCGATGGCCTGCAGCTTAATCATGTACCGTATTTATCGGGGTATTGCGCGCTCCGGGGTATAGCGCGCACCCCTAAAGTGGACCCGCAATTCCTGTAAAAAAAAAAGATTTTAGTACTTACAGTTTTGGTGTCTTGCGCGGCGTCCATCAGGCGGCCTCGTCGGGTCCGGCGTCCGTCTGCGGCTTCGGTGGTGTCCTCCTCGTCGGGTCCGGTGTCGTTCTGCGGTGTCCTCCCCGATCGATCCCCGCTTCCTGCGCTGAGTTTGAACTACTGCGCCGGCATATACCGAGCGCAGTTCACTCGTGTATAGTCGGACAGGCTCGGCTCCTCTCGCGGTCACGTCCTGTGCGTCCAGGACATGACTGCGAGAGAAGCCGAGCCTGCCCGACTATACACGAGTGTACTGCGCTCGGTATATGCCGGCGCAGTAATTCAAACTCGGCGCGGGTATCGGCGTATATCGCGCACCCACGATTTTGCCCTGAATTTCAGGGCAAAAAAGTGCGCGGTATACGCCGATAAATACGGTATTTGCAAATGCGTGCAACCAATCCTCTGTTTTTAATGCACACAGTTAGACAGTTGAATTTGGTTTGCTGTTTGGGTGGTAAGTGTGAGCCTGATTATTACGTATACAACTTTATTTATACTTACTTTTGCTTAAAAACGCATTTCATTTAAAGTCCCAAAAACTCCCCCTTCTGTTATCCAACAGGGATGGAGGCATATGTTTTTCATATGCCTCATTTAAACAGCCTAACTAGGAACCATCAGCAAACAACCCCAATGGTTAGTAGAGGCAAAAGACAGAAACCAGGTGGGAGAAAGGACAATCCTAAACGATCCAAGTAGCGGACCAAGGCAGAAGTACATAGGGGTCAACCAGAAGGCGGCGGCGGAAACAAGCAGGGTCAGCAACAAGATCAGCTAAAATCCAAGGGGTCGGACCAAGGCAGAAGTACATAGGGGTCAACCAGAAGGCGGCGGTGGAAACAAGCAGGGTCAGCAACAAGATCAGCTAAAATCCAAGGGGTCGGACCAAGACAGAAGTACACAGGGGTCAACCAGAAGGCGGCTGCGGAAACAAGCAGGGTCGGCAACAAGAACAGCTAAAATCCAAGGGAAAAAGCAAAGTCAGCAACCAGAAACACATTAACATACACTAACAGGAACCCATATTACTGCAAAGACAGGAAGGGGAAGTGATGATTTATAGGGTTACTGATCAGGTGACTGGTCCCAGGGTGGAGCCAACATCCAAACTCAAGGAGCAGAACATAAGGATACTATCTTACTGTAAAGCAAGTTCCCTGGTGGTTCAGGCTAAAGGAAACTGTCCACAGCACACCAGGTCCCCGGATCAAATCCTGGACACAGTGTGACAAGATGAGAATCATGGTAAATGTAGTTCCATAACATTTGGGGTGCCAAGGTTCGCCATTACTGTCCTAGGTTCTTTGTCTAAAATTCATTGTTTCTTTCACCTTTTCTTATGTCTAGGCTCATTGTCTTGCTCTGGAGACTCGATGAAAGTTATTCTCGATCCAGTTTACATTACTTCATTGGGATACAATGCAAATGAGCTGACATTGATTGATAAAGCGTGTGCTCCTAATTCTGACAATCCTATTGTTTTTGACATCCCCTACACAAGCTGTGGTACAGTTAAAAAGGTAGGTGTTCAACACGCTAACCTTTCCTGAGAATAAGAAAAAACACTGACATTGCTTTGTTGAACTGCACATGAAGGCAAGTAAAACTAATTAGTGAGTAACCAATGCTGTCTGGTAAACATTGTTACCCTGAAGTATGGTCACCCTCCCTTAGCCATGTAGGCATACTGTATATCATAGCAGAGATAGGTTGATAATTAGAGTATGTGCATTCATTTACAAATCTTTAGACAAGCAAAGCTGTACCTTTAATACGAGGTGTGTCTAAAAAGTTTGGTGAATGATCCGATATCTCAACGGCAACATGGGCCAGGGCCACATGCATGCACATGGCTATCCGGAGACACGTCGAGAAGCGCCCCCTAGCGTGGAGTACATGTGGCCATTAGAGTAAATCAGCTGCGGCGGGCAGTTGAACGTAGTCAGTGGGAGAGGTAGGGTCACAGTGCAATGGAGCAATAAGTAAACATGAAGTTCTGCTACAAATTGGGGAATTGGTGCAAGTCTACGGGATGGAAGCCGTGAGCAGAAAATGTGTTTACGATTCAAACCAGAAGGAAACAACTGAGAATGAGTCACGCTCGGGTTGGCCATCGACAAGCAGAACCTCAGAAGCGATTGAGCGGGTGCGCCAAATGCTTGCACGAGATCAGCGACTGACTCCACAATTGATGGCAAGGACACAGTGCGCACCATCGCCCACGAAGATTTGGGTAAGTGGAAGATCTGTTCCCGGTTTGTGCCACAAAAGCTGACAGACAAACAGAAAGCAAAACTAATGGAAACCTCCTTGGCCAGAGTTGCACAGGGCTGGACAGTTAATGTTGCTGCAGGATAACGCTCACTGTGCGATCCGTGTGCGCCAATTCTTGCCTCAGCCTGGCGTACCTGTTCTCGATCATCCACCGTACTTCTCTGATCTGGCACCCGCTGACTTCTTTCTGTTTCCCCACCTGAAGAGCATCAATAAGAATGTGTGACAGTGGTTCTACGATCGACCCCTAAAGAGGCCTTTGCTGATGATTTCCAGAAGCTTTATGAATGTTGCTGTGACGAACCCAGGACTATGTCCGCCGTCAATGCTTCCTTTGTCCAGAACCAGCACTATCCAAGACTCTTTAACCCACCCAGTCACCAGACTACCCCAGTCTTGGGCCCGGTACACACGAGCAAACATGTACGATGAAACCGGTCCGTCGGACCGTTTTCACCGTACATGCCTGCCAGAGGGCTTCTGTACGATGGTACAGAAGTCCGCGCGTAAACAATACGCGGGGCGTGTCCACGTCGTCGCCGCGACGATGACGCGGAGACGTGGGCGGGCCTGCCATTTAAAGGCTTCCACGCATGCGTCGAAGTCATTCGACGCATGCGAGGGACGGCGGGCGCTCGGACATGTACGGTAGGTCTGTACTGACGACCGTACATGTCCGAGCGGGCAGGATTCCATCGGACGGTTTTAAAACACGTCCAGGAATATTTGCCCGCTGGGAAAAGGCCCGGCGGGCAAATGTTTGCTGGAATTCGGCCCGCTCGCGGCTACACACGACCGAACATGTATGCTGAAACTGGTCCGCGGACCAGTTTCAGCATACATGTTTGGTCGTGTGTACGGGGCCTTGGAGTACATCAGGAATAGCCTTTTATTTGAGATCTCACACAAATATATACACAAAGATGACAATACAAACTGTAACCAGAAACCTAATTAACATGAGCTAATTATCAAATTCTTTAGACAGCCTAGGTGACTCAGAGGCATGACTCTGATGCCGCGTACACACGGTCGTTTTTCGGCATGAAAAAAAAAGAAATTTTTCAGCATGTCCAAAAAACGAAGTTTTTTCAACTTCATCATTAAAACCGATGTTGCCCACACACCATCGTTTTTAAAAAATGATGAACAAAGCGCGGTGACGTACAACACGTACGACGGCACTCTGAAGGGGAAGTTCTATTCGCCTTTGGGCTGCTTTTAGCTGATTCCGTGTTAGTAAAAGACGATTCACGCTTTTTTGTCTGTTACAGCGTGATGAATGTGCTTACTCCATTATGAACGGTAGTTTTACCAGAACGAGCGCTCCCATCTCATAGCTCGCTTCTGGGCATGTGCGGGTTTAAAACGTCGTTTTAGCCCACAATCATTTTTGACAACCCAAAAAACGACATTTTAAAAAACGACATTAAAAAATGCAGCATGTTCGGGGAAAAAAATTGTCGTTTTTCAGAAGCTGAAAAACGATGTGAAGCCCACACACAATGATTTTAAATGACGTTTTTAAAAATGTCATTTTTTTTCATGCCGAAAAACGACCGTGTGTACGCGGCATTAGAACAGACTTGCCGTCTTTTAGCTCAGAAGAT
The DNA here is from genome assembly GCF_905171775.1 of Rana temporaria. NCBI lineage: Eukaryota > Metazoa > Chordata > Amphibia > Anura > Ranidae > Rana > Rana temporaria. The sequence goes on from NC_053496.1 coordinate 15,706,608, forward strand.
ACAATCAACATAATCATAAATAGAAACACAGAAAACCTTCACACAATAGCAGAGTTAATCAACACAAACAACAATGGGTTAGAGACACATGACCGGGATTAGCGGCGGTAAAAAGTCCACCGGGAATCCCGGGGGGGAAAACCGAGAACCCGCTCAGTAACTTTCCCTGTGTACACACCAGAGGTTTTCCTGTCGGGAAAACTGCGGTGAGAGCTTTAGCCTAGGTTCACACTGCTGCGAATTCAAAATCGCGGTAAAATGGGCGATTTTACCGCGATTTCGGCCGCAATTTAATGTAAATCACGGCCCAAAATTGCAAAAAGTAGTACAGGAACTACTTTTTGAAATCGCAGATGCGGCGTCGCACTGATTAGGACAGTGCCATTGCCGACAATTGCCGCCGATTTGAGATGCGATTTGACATGTCAAATCGCATCTCAAATCGTACCCAGTGTGAACCAGGGCTTAGCGGAGAATCCCGGCCGTGTGTATGCTCCACCGCAGTGTTTCCCATAGAGAAACTGCCGGGAAAAAGACCGCCGGGAATCGCGGTAGGAAAATAGAGAACGTGTTCTCTTTTTTCCCCACCGCGATTCACGGCAGTTTTCCTACCTGGAAAACTGCAATTTAGCATACACACGGCCGTTTTTCATGGCGAAAAACTGTCATGCAAGTTTTCCTGCCGGGAAAACCGGTCGTGTGTACAAGCATTAGAGCCCACACTAGCCCCATTTACAACAAACACATTATAGCAGACAACAGACAGACAGGTGGCTGGAGTTGATGGCATTAGCATCTTCTATGAGCCCCAACATTATGAAGCCATCACTATATTATGGCATATACAGAAGTTTATAATGAGTTTGGAAATGCTCGCCCCCTCCCTTAGGACTACATCCCTGCGGATGTGTTCACAGTCTCTCCCAGCAGGGATGTAGTCCCAAGGGAGGGGGCAAGCACGCTGACTAACCCCCAGCTAGAATGGCTCGTATGATGGGGCAAGCTTACTGAGGAGGAACAGGAAGTGAGAAATTCTAACAAAAAAAAAAAACAATTCTAAGGGAAATCGAAGGAAAAGGTAAGTGAACCAACAATCCACTAGCTTAAAGGAACCTATTTAGAAAATAAAAAACAAACCTTTACATCCCCTTTAAGCATTCCATCATGGCATACTTTCAGAATGGATCATATGACGCTACACTACACTCCAAATATACCAGAAATGTATCCATGGTAGTATCAGTGTTAATTTTGTTAGCAAATTTTGATTTAGTTTTAGTCATAGTCTTAGGACTAAATTGGCATTTTAGTTTTAGTCTCATTTTAGTCTTCTGCAATTGTTTTAGTCGTATTTAGTCGACTAAATCTCCAGTACATTTCAGTCAACTAACATTTCCAGTACATTTTAGTCGACTAAAACTAGTCATCTAAAATCTAATGGGTGTAATTAAATTGTAATGCATTAGTTAATATTACTCTACAATTTCCAAACTCATTATAGACTGCTCAAGTGAAATCTCTAAGGCCCCATACTCACGAGCAAACATGTCTGCTGAAACTGGCCCGCAGGCCAGTTTCAGCAGACATGTTTGGTCGTGTGTGGGCGCGAGCGGGCCGAATTCCAGCAAACATTTGCCCGCCGGGCCTTTTCCCAGCAGACAAATATTCCTGGACTTGTTTTAAAACAGTCCGCTGGAATTCAGCCCGCTCGGACATGTACGGTCGTCAGTACAGACCTACCGTACATGTCCAGGCGCCCGCCGTCCCTCGCATGCGTCGAATGACTTCGACGCATGCGTGGAAGCATTTTAAAGGCGGGCCGCCCACGTCGCCGCGTCATTGTCGCGGCGACACCGCGTCATCGACGCGGCGACACCGCGGACACGCCCCGCGTATTGTTTACGCGCGGACTTCTGTACGATGGTGTGTACAACCATCGTACAGAAGCCCTCTGGCAGACATGTATGGTGGAAACGGTCCGACGGACCGCTTTCACCATACATGTTTGTCCGTGTGTACCCGGCCTAATAGGTTATTATTTATGGTATTGAGGTATGAACATGCACTACAGACCAGTGTTCATTTTGAAGTCACATTTCAATTTAGTTTAATTCCGCGTACACACGACCATTTTTAATGGTCTAGAAAAAACAACGTTTTTTTTCAACCCGATTATTGTTAAAGTGGATGTAAACCCAAAACATATATTTTTTTTTTAATGTCACAATGTAGAGTATAAGATTTCCTATCTGTGCCCAGTCTTGCCACACAGAGTTAATCCAGCTCTGAGCAATCCTCTTTAATCCTCTTTTATTGTTCAGTGAATTACAACAGACTTCCAGATAATGTGAAAAGGGGGAGATACTGCGCTAATCTAAATATCAAGTGAGCAGCCACACAAGCAATATGACAAAAATTGAAAATAAAATGGTGGAACGGTATGCAGCGCTAAAAATTCTTATAAAGAACAAATTATGCATCAATGTGATGATAACACAATAACCTGTGAATGAGTGTCCATTTAAAACAACCAGCACAAAAAGAAAAACACAAAGAAAAAAGTCCATCAATATGGGGTGTATGACCACATCCTCATCTTTGGAAGAACTTTCTGCACGGTAGAATCGAAAATAGATGGAATACTCTTACCAGATGTCGTGGATCTGCTTGTCAGCGACAACAGATCACAAAGGCATGTAAGGGATCGGCTCGGCTCTGCTCGGCTGGATGTTGGTATAGTGGTAAACTCACCACGGGGTATCCTGTTGGGTGGCTGTAGGCCTGGACTGGAACCTCACCGTAGGTGTACTCGCTCCAACTCTAATCCGTGGACAGGAACCAAGGGTCCGATTCTTTAAACGCCAAATGGTGGTGCAAACAGTGGTGTCCACTGGTGCAAGGTGCACACTGGTATGGAGCTTTTGAAAAAACTTTGTATCCAGGCAAGTCATGCAGGGAAGAGAAAGAAAACAATGCTCCGGATGGTGCAGGTAAAAGAGGATAGGTTTTATTGAAGTAAAACCAATGACATAAAAGTGATCACTTCGGTAAAAAATTGAATAAAAGCAATATGGGGTGCAGGTATAGCAAGCACCCCATATTGCTTTTATTCAATTTTTTACTGAAGTGATCACTTTTATGTCATTGGTTTTACTTCAATAAAACCTATCCTCTTTTACCTGCACCATCCGGAGCATTGTTTTCTTTCTCTTCCCTGCATGACTTGCCTGGATACAAAGTTTTTTCAAAAGCTCCATACCAGTGTGCACCTTGCACCAGTGGACACCACTGTTTGCACCACCATTTGGCGTTTAAAGAATCGGACCCTTGGTTCCTGTCCACGGATTAGAGTTGGAGCGAGTACACCTACGGTGAGGTTCCAGTCCAGGCCTACAGCCACCCAACAGGATACCCCGTGGTGAGTTTACCACTATACCAACATCCAGCCGAGCAGAGCCGAGCCGATCCCTTACATGCCTTTGTGATCTGTTGTCGCTGACAAGCAGATCCACGACATCTGGTAAGAGCATTCCATCTATTTTCGATTCTACCGTGCAGAAAGTTCTTCCAAAGATGAGGATGTGGTCATACACCCCATATTGATGGACTTTTTTCTTTGTGTTTTTCTTTTTGTGCTGGTTGTTTTAAATGGACACTCATTCACAGGTTATTGTGTTATCATCACATTGATGCATAATTTGTTCTTTATAAGAATTTTTAGCGCTGCATACCGTTCCACCAGACTTCCAGATAAAACCAAAGTCCTTGCTTCTGAAAAAAAGTGCACAATTCACATCCCCTCCCCTGTGTTTTGATGAAATGTTTTCAAAATATGGGGTGAGTCACAGTTCAGTGCCATGAGAAAATGCAACAGCCATCAGAATATACATAGAGCTGGAGGGAAGAGGGGAGGGGGATGTGAATTGAGCACTTTTTACGGAAGCTGTGTATGTCTGCAAGCAGTGCACGAGATATGTAAATAACCTGTCACTCAAGCAAGGACTTTGGTTTTTATCTGGAAGTCTGTTTTATTTCCCTGAACAATAAAAGAGGATTGCTCAGAGCTGGATTAACTCTGTGTGGCAAGACTGGGCACAGATGATAGGAAATCTTATTCTCTACATTGTGACATCAAAAAAATAAATACAAATTTTGGGGTTTACATCCACTTTAAGCCGGCCTTGCATACATACGATCATGAAAAAAAAATGCTCTAGCAAAGCGTGGTGACGTATAACACGTGCAACGGCACTATAATAGGGAAGTACCATTCGGCTGATTTTGTGTTAGTAAAACTTTTGTGAGAGACGATTCGCGCTTTTCAGTCTGTTACAGCGTGACGAATGTGCTATCTCCATTCCGAACGCTAGTTTTACCAGAACAAGCGCTCCCATCTCATAACTAGACAACGTTAAAAACAACGTGAAAATTTAGAGCATGTTCTAAATTTTTAATGCCCATTTTTTAAGTCGTGAAAAATGCTCTGGAGCCCACACACGATCGTTTTAAATGACATTAAAAAAAAAAAATTTTTACATTCCGAAAAACGGTCGTGTGTACGCGGCGTGATGAATGTGCTATCTCCATTACGAATGCTAGTTTTACCAGGACGAGCGCTCCCATCTCATAACTTGCTTCTGAGCATGGGCGGATTTTTCACGTCGTTAAAGCCTACACACGACCATTTTTTCTGACGTTAAAAACGACAACGTTAAAAAACGACGTGAAAATTTAGAGCATGTTCCAAATTTTTTAATGCCCATTTTTTAGATCGTGAAAAATGCTCTGGAGCCCACACACGGCCGTTTTTAATGACATTAAAAAATGTTTTTATTTTTTACATCCTGAAAAACGGTCGTGTGTACGCGGCATATGTCTTAAGCCGTGTACACACGATCGGGCTTTTGCCCGGCCAAACGAACATCGGAATTCCGTCAGAAAAAACACGTTCTCTATCTAAACTCCGATGGAATTCCGCGAAATATCGAATGGAATTAGTCCGATGGGGCTTACACACGGTCGGAATTTTCGATGGAAAATGTCCCGTGTGTACAGGGCTTAAGTCTTTTGACTAAAATGCCATTTTAGTTTGAGTCCCATTTTAGTCATCTCATGCCGCGTACACACAACCGTTTTTCATGACGAGAAAAATGCCATTTTTAAAATTGGTTGTGAAAAACGGTTGTGTGTAGGCTCCAGAGCATTTTTCTCGATGAGAAAAATGGCCTTTAAAAATTTAGAACCTGCTCTATTTTTTCTCGTGTGTACGCCTTAAAGAGGGGGAAAAAAACGTGCATGCTCAGAAGCAAGTTCTGAGACAGGGAAATTAGCATAAGCAGCCCAAAGGGTGGCGTCATTCGAATGGCAATTCCCCTTTATAGTGCCGTCGTACGTGTTGTACGTCACCGCGCTTCGCTAGAGCATTTTTTTTTTCACGATCATGTGTAGGCAAGGCAGGCTTGAGAGGAATCACGTCGAGAAAATCTTTTTTTTTTCAATGACATGAATAAGGTCGTGTGTACGCGTCATTGGTTGTTTTAGTTGACTAAAATAGAATTAATTTAGTCGACTAAAATGTTTTAGTCGTTTTTGTTTACGAAATTAACACAGGGTAGCATCTGCTTAAAGTCATTCTTTTCTTTTAATAACAGGTGAAGGATCATACAATTTACTACACAAACACCATCTTTGCAAGCACGGTTGGCACGATCACGAGACGTAGACAGCTGCAGGTCATTGTCACCTGTGAGCTGGAGAAAGACTCCATTGCTGAGATTATGTACGTGACCGAGGATGACATAATCCAAGAACAGACGGAGTTTGGAAAGTATGATGTTAGTCTGGCCTTCTACCCAACAGAGGACTTCATCACGCCGGTGCAGGAGTCTCCATATTTCATTGAACTTAGTGAGTCTGTGTTCCTCCAAGCTACAGTCCAGTCTTCAGATGCTAACCTCAAGGTGTTTGTAGACACCTGCTTTGCCTCTCCACAAGCTGATTTCCAGTCACCGAATTACGATCTCATCAGACGAGGGTAAGTAGATGATACCAATTTGGACATATTTAATTTATTTATTTTTTTCCTGGGGAGGGTTTGTCTCTCTCTAAATACAGTCCTGCTCAAAAGTTTAAGGCCATCTGAAAAATGGCAAAAAATCATATTTTACATTGTTGGATCTTAACAAGGTTCCAAGTAGAGCTTCAACATGCAACACGAAGAAATGAGAGTGAGACAAAACATGTTTTGAGCATTCAATTAAAGCGGGAGTTCACCCATACAGTTTTTTTTACCCTTAGATTGATGCTCGTTTTGTCTAGGGGAATCGGCTAGTTGTTTTAAAATCCGAGCAGTACTTACCGTTGTAGAGAGCGATCTTCTCCGTCGCTTCCGGGTAGGGTCTTCGGGACTGGGCGTACCTTCTTGATTGACAGTCTTCCGACAGGCTTCCGACGGTCGCATCCATCGCGTCACGAGTAGCCGAAAGAAGCCGAATGTCGGTGCGGCTCTATACTGCGCCTGCGCACCGATGTTCGGCTACTTTTGGAAAATCGTGACGCGATGGATGTGACCGTCGGAAGCCTTTCAGAAGACTGTCAATCAAAATAGGAACGCCCAGTCCCGCAGCCCATACCCGGAAGCGGCGGAGAAGATAGCTCTCTAAAAAGGTAAGTACAGCTTTGATTTTAAATAAACTAGCCGATTCCCCTAGACAAAATGAGCCTCAATCTAAGGGTAAAAATAGCAATTTCCGGGTGAACCTCCACTTTGATTGAAAATAACAAATAAACTGAAACAGGCCATTTTTCAGCTGATCCAAATTTTAGGACCACATGCTTTTAAAAGGCCAAATCTGTGCAAAGATGTGGATTCATTGTAATTTTCTGTCAGGTAGTCACACGTTGTGATGGCAAAGGCAAAACAACTCTCCCTTTTTGAACGTGGTCGGGTTGCTGAACTGCATAAGCAGGGTCTCTCATCAAGACACTGGACGATCCTCGACCCAAATTAAGGCCCTTACTGGTGCTGACTGCAGCCCCATAACCATCAGACGGCATCTGAGACTGAAGGGCTTCAAAAACAAAAAAACGTCTTCAAAAACCTCGTCTCCTTGAACGCCACAGAACTGCTCGTTTGGACTTTGCAAGAGAGCACCAAACATGGGACATTCAAAGGTGGAAGAAAGTTTTATTCTCTAATGTGAAAAAGTGTAACCTTGATGGTCCTGATGGTTTTCAACGTTACTGGCATGACAAGCAGATCCCACCTGAGATGTTTTCTACGCGCCATAGTGGAGGGGGCGCCATAATGGTCTGGGGTGCTTTTTCCTTCAGTGGAACAATGGAACTTCAGGAAGTGCAGGGGCGTCAAACGTCCGCTGGCTATGTCCAGATGTTGCAGAGAGCATTCCTCATGACTGAGGGCCCTCGTCTGTGTGGTAACGACACAGGACAACGCTACAGTACACAATGCCCGCAGGACAAGGGACTTCTTCCAGGAGAAGAACATCACTCTTTTGGCCCATCCTGCGTGTTCCCCTGATCTAAATCAAATTGAGAACCTTTGGGGATGGATGGAAAGGGAAGTTTACAAAAATGGACAACAGTTCCAGACAGTAGATGGCCTTCGTGCGGCTGTCTTCACCACTTGGAGAAATGTTCCCCCTCACCTCATGGAAACGCGAGGCATCAAGCATGCCGAAACACATTTTTGAAGTGATCAACAATAACGGAGGAGCTACTCATTACTGAGTTCATGTTTGGAAGTTGGATTTCTGTTTTGGGGGGGTTTAGGATTTTTTTGGAGGTGTGGTCCTAAACTTTTGATCAACTGAAAAACAGCCTGTTTCAGTTTATTCATTGTTTTCATTACATTGAATGCTCAAAAAATGTTTTGTCTCACTCTCATTTCTTCTTGTTGCATGTTGAAGCTCTACTTGGAACCTTGTTAAGATCCAACAATGTAAAATATGATTTTTTGCCATTTTTCAAGTGGTCTTAAACTTTTGATCAGGACTGTATAAGATAGTTGACCGACATCCAAAAGTTTGGAAAAAAGAAGACGACTAGCAGCCAGCAGCAGAGAGCAGGTTACTACTACCATGCATGTTATTCAAAAAACAAAACAAAAAACAGATCAGGCTCAACCATCGCCTTTAACCACTTCCCTACCGCACGCCGTAATATGACGTCGTTGACTTTTATGCCCCTTTCACACTGAGGAGTTTTTCAGGCGGTACAGCGCTAAAAATAGCGCCTAAATACCGCCTGAAAAACTCCTGCCCAGCCTTCTCAATGTGAAAGCCGGAGGGCTTTCACACTGAGGTGATGCCCTGGCAGGAGAGAAAAAAATCTCCTGCAAGCAGCATCTTTGGAGCGGTGAGAGGAGCAGCGTGTATACCGCTCCTTCACCGCTCCTTCTCTTTTAAAACAATGGGAAACCGTGGTAATACCTCCCGCAATGCGCCTCTGCAGGGTTAATACCGCACCGCTAGCGGCCGAATCCTGCGGCAATTCCGACGGTATAGCGCTGCTATTTTTAGCGGCGCTATACCGCCACCGCGCCTCCCGCCACAGTGGGAAAGAGGCCTTAGGGCAGGATATCTGAATGATGCCTGCAGCTACAGATATCATTAGATTTCAGGCGGCGATTTTGCGCACGATAAGAACCATCAAAGCGGCAGTTCCGCCGCTTGATCGTTTTTACAGGCGACGGGAGTGTGCCCAGAGAAGGAATCGGCCGCTCACCGGATGACGGCCATAGAGATTTCCGGTGACCAGATGTCATCTCTATGACCGTCGGAGGCTCGGGCGTGACGTCATAACGCCCAGGATGTAAACAAAGCCGCGATCGCGGCTGTCAGCATGAGATTGGTGAATTTTTATCTTTTCACGATCTCATGCTTTCCAGCCTGCAGGAGAGATGTGGGGTCTTATTACTTATAACCATTTCCCAAAATTTGAATAAAAAAGAATAGTTTAGAATATAATAGAAAATAAAAAAATAGAACAGAATAGAAAATAATAAAATAGAATAGAATAAAACAACAGAATAGAATAAAATAGAAGAGTGTAACTATCTTCTGAAATTTGAATTTGAATAGAATAGAATAGACAAAAGATTTACTAGAAAAGAACAGAATAGAGAAAAAACTATAGAATAGAAGGAATTAAACAATATAACCATCTTCCGGAATTTGAATAGAAAAGAGTAGAATAGAAAGAATATAACCATTTCCCAAAAATTGAATTGAAAAGAATAGATTAGAATATAATAGAAAACAAAATAATAGAATAGAATAGAACAGAATAAATCAATAGAATATAATAAAATAGAAGCGTGTAACCCTCTTCTGAAATTCGAATTTGAATAGAAAAAATAGACTAGAAAATAAAATAATAGAAAAGAACAGAATAGAAAAAAACAATAGAATAGAATAGAAAGAATTAAACAAAATAACCATCTTCTGAAATTCTAATTTGAATAGAATAGAAAAGAAAATAATAGAATAGAAAAGAGTAGAATAGAAAGAATATAATCATCTTCCAAAATTTGAATTTCGAATAGAATAAATTAGATTTTGAATGGAATTAGATTTTCTAATTTAAATTGATGATCATTTTTTGGATTCGGTCTAAGTTCAATTCGATCAAATTTGGAAAATTCTAATCCATTCGAATAAATAAATGTATGTGAATAACGAATGGAAACAAAAGAAATATTTCCGTTCTATTCGCTATACAAGCCCGATATTAATGTTAGGAATGGAGATCTTACAGTATATGGTGTTCCTCTCTCTCACCAGATGTGTGAAGGACAACACTTACCATAACTACCCGTCTGGCAGTGGCCATGCCAGGTTCAGCTTCAGCGCCTTCAAATTCCTGAACAGCCACACCTCCGTCTACCTCCAGTGCCAGTTGGTGATCTGTGATAGTAGTGACGCCGGATCCCGCTGCCAACAGGGATGTGTCACCCGCGAGCGCAGAGATCTGGGATCCAAAGTGTGGAAAACCAACGCGGTACTGGGACCCCTTCGTCTGAAACGCCACAGTGAACCCGAGGCGGCAGGTTAGATCGTCACTTATCATTTCCATGTCATGAATGAGTGTTGTGCTAAGAAATACGACTGAGGTGGAAATGGCTCTCGTTATCCACAGATACTGTTCTATGGGAGAAATACGTGACTTTTGTTAAATTCTTGTATTTTATAACGTTTTGTATTTGTTAAAATGTGCAAGAAGAATCCTGTTTTCTTTGAACATTATGAAATGAGAAGAGACATTTTCGGACATTGGCAAAATTATCAAAACATAAGACAAATTTTGAGCTTTTATTATTATATAGTAATTTCAATGTTTTTTTGTTTGAGTGTTTATTATTATTATTATTATAATTATTAATAAAAATAATAATAATAAACACCCAAACAAAAAACAATTAATTACTATTACTATATAATAAGAAAAACATGATTCTTTATTATTTGTATTATTATTATTATTATTATTATTATTATTATTACTACTATTATTATTATTATTATTATTATTATTATTATTATTAATAATAATAATAATCTTATTTTTCTTAATATATACTTATATAGTAATAGTAATTAATTGTTTTTGTTTGGGTTTGGGTGTTTATTATTATAATTAATAATAATAATAATAATAAACACCCAAACAAAAAACAATTAAGTATTATTACTATATAATAAGAAAAACATGATTCTTTATTATTATTATTATTATTATTATTATTATTACTACTATTATTATTATTATTATTATTATTATTATTAATAAGAATCCTATTTTTCTTAATATATACTTATATAGTAATAGTAATTAATTGTTTTTGTTTGGGTTTGGGTGTTTATTATTATAATTAATAATAATAATAATAATAATAATAATAATAATAATAATAATAAACACCCAAACAAAAAAACAATTCATTACTTTTACTATATAATAAGAAAAACAGGATTCTTTATTATTATCATTATTATTATTTATATTATTATTATTATTATTATTATTATTATTAAGAATCCTGCTTTTCTTATTATATAGTAATAGTAATTCATTGTTTTTTGTTTGGGTTTGGGTGATTATTATTATTATTATTATTATTATTAATTAATAATTTTCCCCCCACAAATAGAGCTTTCTTTTGGTGGTATTTGATCGCCTCTGCGGTTTTTATTTTTTGCGCTATAAACAAAAAAGAGCGACAATTTTGAAAAAAATACAATATTTTTTACTTGTTGCTATAATAAATATCCCAATTTAAAAAAAAACACATTTTTTTTCTCAGTTTAGGCCGATACGCATTCTTCTACATATTTTTGGTAAAAAAAAAAAAAACGCAATAAGCGACTGGTTTGCGCAAAAGTTATAGCGCCTACAAAATAGGGGACAGAATTATTATTTTTTATTATTTTTTTTTTTACTAGAAATGGCGGCGATCTGCGATTTTTATTGGGACTGCGACGTTATGGCGGACACATCGGACACTTTTGACACATTTTTGGCGCCATTCACATTTATACTGCGATAAATATGCACTAATTACAGTATAAATGTGACTGGCATTGAAGGGTTTATCACTAGGGGGTGAGGAAGGGGTTAAATGTATTCTCTGCATAGTGTTCTAACTGTAGGTGGAGGGGGGGTGACTGGGGGGGGGGAGGTGACCGATCTGTGTCTCTATGTACAAGGGACACAGATCGGTCTCCTCTCCAGAGACAGCACCGCTGTCTCTGTGTAAAACGGCAATGAGAGATGATCTCATATGTTTACATATGAGATCATCTCTCATTGGCCGCACAGATCGCATCGCAAACGGCCACTCTGATTGGCCTTTCGCGGCGATCTGTAATTGGCTGTGTCCAAGGGACACGGCCAACACAGAGTTTCCCCGCTGCGCGCTCTGGAGCGCGCACAGGGAACGCCCAAAGGGGCGGACGTCTATTGACGTCCTGTTGGATTTTGGGATCTGCGCTGTAGCCGTCATTCGACTATAGCGCGGGTCCCAGGAGGTTAATAGGAAGTCCCGTCTCCTGGGCCGGCATTGGACCAGTGTTCTGTCTATCATAGAAGGCGGTCCAGGAGGCGGGACTTTGTATTAAAGAGGCCGCCAAGTAAACAGGAGGTTCTCGCTGTATGTAATCTGACGGAGCTCATCCTGCCCCCCTTCCTGAGATGGGCATTGATCAGGCTGCATTCATGGCAATGAGGAGACTGCAGATGGGCATTAATCAAGATGCATTGATGAGCATTTGTAAGGCTACAGATGGGCATTGAATTAAGCTGCATTGATGGGCAATGACGAGGCTGCAGATGGGCATTGATCAGGCTGCATTGATGGGCAATGGCGAGGCTGCAGATGGGCATTGATCAGGCTGCATTGATGGGCACTGACCCTTATTTTGCTTCAAAGTTCTTTATTTAAAATTTAAGGGGCAGATTCACAGAGATCGGCGTATCTCTGTGCGGGCGTAACGTATCTCATTTACGTTACGCCGCCGCAAGTTTTTCAGGCAAGTGCTTTATTCACAAAGCACTTGCCTGTAAAGTTGCGGCGGCGTAGCGTAAATCACCTGGCGGAATTCAAACTTGGCGGGTAGGGGGCGTGTTTCATTTAAATGAAGCGCGTCCCCGCGCCGAACGAACTGCGCATGCGCCGTCCCTAAAATTTCCCAGCATGCATTGCTCTAAATGACGTCGCAAGGACGTCATTGGTTTCGATGTGAACGTAAATGGCGTCCAGCCCCATTCTTGGACGACTTACGCAAACTACGTAACTTTTCAAATTTTGACGCGTGAACGACGGCCATACTCAACATTGGCTGCGCCTCATATAGCAGGGGTAACTGTACGCCGGGAAAAGCCTAACGTAAACGTCGTAACTTTACTGCGTCGGCCGCGGGTACGTTCGGGAATTCGCTTATCTAGCTAATTTGCATACTCGACGGGGAAATCGACGGAAGCGCCACCTAGCGGGAAAAAAAAATTGTAGTTAAGATCCATGGCGTAAGAGACTTACGCCTGTCGGATCTAATGGATATCTATGTGTAACTGATTCTAAGAATTAGTCGTATAGATACGACGGCCCAGATTAGGACTTACGACGGCGTACTTGGCGCTGCGCCGTCGTAAGCCCTTTGAGAATCTGGTCCTAAGTTTTTTTCCTGAAACTTCTCTCTTAAGATGAAGGTGCGTGTTATACGCCTGTGCGTGTTATATGCCGATAAATACGGTATGTTAATTCTGGAAATCTCCTTTCCTCAGGTTCTGTCAGCGAGAAGACTGAAGAGGTGAAGACAGGCCAGAGCAGCTTGTATGTGTTGGGCATCTCTGTACTGGTAGTCAATGCCCTCATTTTGGCATTTGTGGTGCTCAGGTACACCCGGAGAGATACCACAGGTTACTGATACCAGGCAGTGGCCTCACGCTAACTGGTGACTCTGTATACACCTCTGTATACACCCAGTGCGCAACATTCTACCTGGACCTAAATATTCGCAGAAGATAAAAAGCAAGATATGAACATGTTACCATACATATTAAACATTTACCTCTATTTTGGTTCCAATATGAACGTCCTACAGAACAACTATCGTTACCAGTTGGAATAGTTCATTATCTTGTTTAATTCAATAAAACAACACCATGTTTAACCTGCCAATATGCAAACTGTAACCTACATTTTGTATCGTGATAAAATAAGTCTTTGGGGCCAGATTCACAGACAAATACGTTGCGCAGCGGCGGCGTAACGTATCCCATTTACGTTACACCGCCGCAAGTTTACAGCGTAAGTGCCTGATTCACAAAGCACTTACCTGTAAACTTGCAGCGGTGTAACGTAAATCCACTCGGCGCAAGCCCGCCTAATTCAAATGGGGCGGGCACCATTTAAATTAGGCGCGTTCCCGCGCCGAACGTACTGCGCATGCTCCGTCCGTCAAATTACCCGACGTGCATTGCGCTAAATGACGTCGCAAGGACGTCATTGGTTTCGACGTTAACGTAAATGGCGTCCAGCGCCATTCACGGACGACTTACGCGAACGACGTGAATTTTAAAATTTCGACGCGGGAACGATGGCCATACTTAACATTGGCTATGCCACCTAGAGGGCAGCCTTAGTTTTACGCGGCGTATCTCGACGGAAACTACTTAAATTTAGAGCGACGGGTAAAGCGTACGTTCGTGAATCACCGTAACTAGTCATTTGCATATTCTACGCCGACCGCAATGGAATCGCCACCTAGCGGCCGGCCTAGAATTGCAGCCTAAGATCCGACGGTGTAAGTCAATTACACCTGTCGGATCTTAGGGCTATCTATGCGTAACTGATTCTATGAATCAGCCGCATAGATACGATGGGCGGATCACAGAGATACGACGGCGTATCAGGAGATACGACGGCATATCAGGAGATACGCCGTCGTATCTCTTTTGTGAATCTGGCCCTTGGTTTATTGTTGCAAATCCATCGCACTGTAGAAACCTACAGCAACCAATGTGATCTGACTTCAGTAAAGGGAAACCCGATTGGTTGTTTCGGTTTCCAAACTAGAAATAATGCTGGGTTCACACTTGTGCAGGGATGGACTGGCCATTGGGACTACAGGGAGTTTCCCGGTGGGCCGATGGCTCAGTGGGCCGGCTTCAGTGACAGCGGCCTGGGAGTTTCTCACTTCTGCCTAATCTTGTCCCATGAAGGAGGGGGGGGGGGCACCAAACTGATTCTTTGCCCCGGGAGAAATAATGTCTAGCTTCCCCACTGGTACTGCCTTTAAGAGTACCAGTACCAGCCGTTCTACTCTAAAAAAGTAAAACAGCTAGTGGCCAGGGGACCAACCCAAGGACTGCAGGCTGCCTCCCTCCCTTTGCTGCCTTGCCACTGGTGATGAGAATGACGACCCCTCTGGTAGTCTCATCTCTGGCTTCACGTTCATTAATAGGGCATGGTGAGATTAGGACATGCTTTAGCACCTCCAGAAAGTGTTACAGCTCTGCCAAATCCAAACAGACTTGGCCATAGCAGGGGGCTGCAGACAAATCCAGATGCCTAGGAGCTTTCAAAAATAAAAAACTATATATATATTTTTTTATTATTATTATAAACATCACAATCTGACCAATTCTCAGCACCCTATCCCCCACCAGCTTGCATCACCCCCAGACCACTTCATACGTCCAGCTGGCAGACATCACTTGGACCCTTATCTGCCCAACATCACTCCCTGGTCACCCCACAGGCTGCCATTTAAATAAATCCTTCCCCATTCTACCACTGTAATATTCTCCACACTCCTATCCTCTACATACTGGAGGGAATACACTGGGCTGGATCTGAGGGCACAGAAGGGATAGAAGAACTACAGAGGGAGGGTACTGCAAGAGAGGACTGACATAGAGGGGAGATGAGACTGGAGAAGGATGAAATGGGATGGAGGATGAGGACATTTGATGGAGGAGAAGGACATGGGATGGCGAAGATCGGACTGCAGAAGGAGGGTCATGTGGGATGGAGGAAATGGGACTGCAGTAGCAGGAGGACATGGGATGGAGGAGATGGGAATGGAGAAGGAAGAGGATGGAGGAGATTGGTCTGTAGTAGCAGGAGGACATGGGATGAAGGAGATGGGAATGGAGAAGGAAGAGGATGGAGGAGATTGGTCTGTAGTAGCAGGAGGACATGGGATGAAGGAGATGGGAATGGAGAAGGAAGAGGATGGAGAAGTTGGAACTGGAGGAGGACATGGGATGGAGGAGCTGGGACTGGAGAAAGAAGGCATGGGATGGCGAAAATAGGACTGCAGAAGGAGGAGATGGGACTGGAGAAGGAAGAGGACATGGGATGGAGGAGGCGGACATGGAATGGGGAAGATAGGACTGGAAAAGGAAGAGGACATGGGATGGAGGAGGAGGACATGATATGGGGGAGATGGGACTGGATAAGGAAGAGGACATGGGATGGAGAAGGAGGACATGGTATGGGAGAGATGGGACTGGTGAAGGAAGAGGACATGGGATGGAGGAGGAGGACATGGGATTGGGGAGATGGGACTGTAAGACAGTAAGAGGAGCATATAGGATGGAAAATGAGGAGGGCATGGAATGGTGGATTTGGTAGTGGAGGAGGAAGAGGACATGGGATGGAGGAGATGGGAATGGAGAAGGAAGAGGACATGAGATGGGGAATGAGATGGGAATGGAGTAGGAAGAGGATGGAGGAGATTGGTCTGTAGTAGCAGGAGGATATGGGATGGAGGAGATGGGAATGGAGAAGGAAGAGGATGGAGAAGTTGGAACTGGAGGAGGACATGGGACGGAGGAGCTGGGACTGGAGAAAGAAGGCATTGGATGGTGAAAATGGGACTGCAGAAGGAGGAGATGGGACTGGAGAAGGAAGAGGACATGGGATGGAGTAGGAGGACATGGAATGGGGGAGAGGGGACTGGTGAAGGAAGAGGACATGGGATGGAGGAGGAGGACATGGAATGGGGAAGATGGGACTGGTGAAGGAAGAGGACATGGGATGGAGGAGGAGGACATGGTATGGGGGAGATGGGACTGGTGAAGAAAGAGGACATGGGATGGAGGAGGAGGACATGGTATGGGGGAGATGGGACTGGTGAAGGAAGAGGACATGGGATGGAGGAGGTGGACATGGGATGGGAGAGATGGGACTGGATAAGGAAGAGGACATGGGATGGAGGAGGAGGACATGGGATGGGGGAGATGGGACTGTAAGAGGAGCATATAGGATGGAAAATGAGGAGGGCATGGAATGGTGGATATGGTAGTGGAGGAGGAACTGGACATGGGATGGAGGATATATTAGGTTGTAAGAGTATTAAAATAAAAATGGGTGCACTGAAGGACTTGGTGGGATGGCCAGTGGGTGGATTTGGTGGGACAGCCAGTGGGTGGGCCTTGAGGAATGTTTGTGGTCAGGCCCGGGGGAACCCAGACCTAAAGCTGTGTAAGGGGCACCAAAAAATTCTGATAGCTACCCTGCTAGGGCCAATTAAGACAGGAGCAAATTAACCTACAAGCATGTCTTTGGAGTGTGAAAGGAAACTGGAGTACCCAGAGGAAAGCCACATAGACACGGGGAGAACATGCAAACTAAAGACTGGTTGTGCCGTGGTTGGGATTCGAAATGACAAACTCAGTGCTGCCAGGCAATAGTGTTAATTCGTCTGCGACACAAGTACCAGTACCATAGGTGTGCACAGCCTATTGCATTAGGGTGTGCACCCCAAAGCCCAAACACACACTACCGATCGCTCACGGTGTTCATTTAGAAAGGGAAGGGGTCGGTAAATTACATATTTATTGGCCCCTTCCCCACTCCTAAAACATCCCAGGAGCAACAGCCGATAGAAGAGGAGGGAAGCTGCCAATGCTGCGGGGGGAAAGATGGGAGCCAGGGCAGTAGAGGAAATCTGTGCTGCATAGGGTGATTAGGGTGTGCCTGGGCACACCTGGCAAACCCTGTTCGCACGCCTATGACCAGTACCTTTGGACCAAATGTTACATTTAAAGAAGAATTCTCACTATTTTTACATTGAGTTCCTAAGAGGACAAAGAAGATGTAGTAAGTGCCCTGTAATACCAAAGGGGCACCTACCAGTGCATGGCAGCCTGACATTGCAGCTAGCACGGAAACAAATGTTTTGCCCCAGACAAGCACTGGGAAGACACAAAAAATAAAAATTGGTCAGAGGTGCTCAGACAATGGCAGAACTCAGTCCCTAATATATAAATCCAAAAAGAAACTAGGTTGAAATTTGAGGAATTGTGCCACAATGAAGTGATTACACAATTAGTAAAAAAGTATACATTTCATTCCATAGAAAGTGTAAAATTCAACAACATAGACACTATTAGCCGGATTCAGAAAGGACTTACGCCAACGTATCTTCTGATACGCCGCGTAAGTCCACGGATGTGCCGTCGTATCTTTGCGCCTTATTCAGCAAACAAGATACGCCTGAATTTTGGCTTGATCCGACCGACGTAAGTCTCCTACGCGGTCGTATCTTGGGCGCATATTTACGCTGGCCGCAAGGGGCGCTTCCATTGATTTACACGTTGAATATGCTAATGACTGAGATATGCCGATTCACAAACGTACTTGCGCCCGTCGCTGTAATCTACGCCGTTTACGTAAGGCGTAAAGTTATTCCACCTAAGCAGGTGGAAGTCATGTTAGGGTATGGACGACGGAACAGCCGTCGTATTTTACGTAGTTTACGTAAGTCGTACGTGACTGGGGCTAGGCGTAGGTTACGTTCATGTCGTAGGCATTGAGCCGGCGTATCTTAGGGAGTAAATTCGACGTGATTCTGAGCATGCGGGCGCATGCGCCGTTCGTTCGG
This sequence comes from Rana temporaria, assembly GCF_905171775.1. NCBI lineage: Eukaryota > Metazoa > Chordata > Amphibia > Anura > Ranidae > Rana > Rana temporaria. The sequence goes on from NC_053496.1 coordinate 15,725,018, forward strand.
CCATTCATTTACATGGGGTCACGCTTCATTTTAATAGATCACGCCCACTACCTCCCTACTTTGAATTAGGCGGGCTAACGCAGGCCAATTTACGTTACGCTGGCGCAACGTAGGGGGCGAGTGCTTTGTGAATACTGCTCTTGCCTCTCAAAGTTACGTTGGCGTAGCGAATATGAGATGCGCTACGCCGGCACAAAGATGCGCCGCTATACCTAAATCCGGCTATAAAAATATATATATATAAAAAAAGCACACTATACATGCATTATGTGAGGGAAATATATATGCTATATACATTCAAGTTGAAGCATTTATGAGCTGAAGAATCTACGCGTTTTGTGGAGCAACGTCCATTTCATCAGGAGAAAGCCAAAGCATGTTTGCATCTGTCAATAAAAACATATTAAAATTGAAATGACAAAATTCATGAGTGGTTCACAAGCCAAACGGCCATGCTTACTTACATATATATAAGTGAAAAAATCAATGCACATCATGGTGTCCCCCCCTAGGTAAAAGAATTCATAGGTCACCCTAACATGAATGAGACACCAAGGGGGAATAAACTCTTTCTGGGAACTGGTAGGAGGGCAGGTACAGGGCCAGGGCATAACATAAGACAGGAGCATGAGAACCTGAAAAGCAAATGAGGGGTATCGTGGGGAAAATAGTGCACAACATACTGATGTTGCACTAGATCGGTGGTTCTCAACCTCAGTCTTCAAGTACCCCCAACAGGCCATGTTTTCAGGTTTTCCTTTACTTTACACAGTTGCTTAATAGGGATGAGCTGAACTGTCGGGTCTTGGCAATATACATAAAACTCATCGAAAAAAATGGCAAGGATTCCCCCCCAGTCCAGGCCCTTTATTTATTTATTTATTTATTTATTAAAATTCTTAAAAGTACAAAAAAGTACAAAACGCAGTCAGTTACCCGTAGGCCTCGATGCGCCGAGAACAACAATACAGCAACAACCAAAAAAACACACACAGGCAGCGGAACAGATCAAATTTAAAATAGTAGCAGATCAAAGAACTATAAAAACCTATGTAATTCCATAGGCTAGACTGAAAAGCTCAGTTTTTAAAAGCTTCCTGAACTTAAAAAGATCATTCTCAAGCCTTAATTTTAGAGGCAGGGAGTTCCAAAACTGTGCTCCCTGGACCGCACTCGTCCTCCCTCCGCATTTTTTCTTACGAAATTTAGGAATCACCAAAGTTTCCAAATTAGCCGACCTTAAGGTACGGTTGGGCACATACTTGGTGAATTTTTGCTGCAGGTACACTGGCCCCTTGCCATGGGTAGCCCTGTGCACCATGCATCCAGTCTTAAACAGAACCCGTTCCTTCACGGGTAGCCAATGCAGGGCTCTCAGCGATGGCGTGATGTGGTCACGACGACCAACACCCGTGAGTAGCCTCGCAGCGGCATTCTGAATAAGCTGTAATTTGTGCATGATGTTATTAGGTAAACCCAGGTACAAAGCATTACAATAATTTAGGTCTTTAGGTCTGGTATGAATATTAAGGGGAACCCCAAACCAAAAATGTAAAAACAAATTGCGTGGGGTCCCTCCAAAATCCATATCAGGCCCTTCAGGTCTGGTATGGATATTAAGGGGAACCCTGTGCCAAATAAAAAAAAAATGGTGTAGGGTCCCCCCAAAATCCATACCAGACCCTTCAGGTCTGGTATGGATTTTAAGGGGAACCCTGTGCCAAAATTAAAAAGAAATGAACCGTACCAGGCCACATGCCCTCAACATGGGGGAATGGGTGCTTTGGGGCGGGGGGGGGGGCTCTGTGCCCCTTACCTGAAATCTCCTTGCCCCATGTTGATGGGGACAATGGCCTCATCCCCACAACCCTTGCCCGGTGGTTGTGGGGTCTGCGGCAGAGGGCTTATCATATTTTGGAAGCCCCCTAACAAGGGGACCCCAAGATCCCGCCCCCCCCATGTGAATTGGTAAGGGATACATTGTACCCCCATCATTTCACAAAAAAAGTGTCAAAAATAGTAAAAAAGACAAGAGACAGCTTGGGACAAGTGCTTTATTAAAACATTTCTTCTATTCCACCTCGAACATTGGGCTCATCCCTACTGCTTAAAATCAATATCAATGACATGGTATTGATAAGAGCCATTTTATTCAAAAGAAATTCTCAAAACATGGCCTGTTGGGGGTACCTGAGGACTGAGGTTGATAAATACTGCACTAGATAAATAAGTGTGCTAGAAAAAACATGCAAAGAAAAAAAAAGCACTGGCAAGAGACTTCTCACCTCCCTGTACATTCTTCATGTTAGTGCTTACCTCAGGCAAGTACCCGGAGTCAGATGCAAGGCGCTACAAAGCAAAGCAGCCGTCTCCTTGCTAGCTGTGGTGTCGGCGCGGCCATGTGTGTACTAAGGGAGAAGGGACAAAGTACTACATGCACCATCAGGAACAGAAGAACATACAAGAACATAGCTCCCAACTGTCCCTGATTTGGAGGGACTGTCCCTGATTGAGAGCAATGTCCCTCTGTCCCTCTTTCCTCCTCATTTGTCCCTCATTTTGGTCTGATCTATATAGTTGTATATAGGGTTGTCCCGATGCCACTTTTTTGAGACCGAGTACAAGTACCGATACTTTTTTTCCAAGTACTCGCCGATACCGAATACCGATAATTTTTTTAATGTCATGTGACAGTGGCGGTATTTTTTTTATATTTGTTTTACTATTTTTTTTTACCATTTCTTTTGTTTGTTTTTTTTGAGGGGGGGGGTGAATTGTCAGTGTGTTTTTTTTTTATTATTATTTTTTAAAAAAATTATATTTATTGCAATTTTTTTTTTTATTAGCCCTGTTGGGGGTATTTGGTGAGATATCAGGGGTCTTAAAAGACCTCTGAAATCTCCCCTTTAAGACAGAGAAAGGGACTAAGGACACAGATTCCCCAGTCCCTTTCTCTGCAGCCTCAGCTGAAATGAATGGAGGGAAGCTCCTCTCCATTCATAAACTGAAGCATCGTAAAAAGAACCAACTCACATATGATAGCATGTAGTTGCCATCATCCCATAGTACTACAAATATATCGAAAATACCTCATGAAGTGGGATTGTATAGGCAACGAATAAAATTTTCAAAAATATATATGAAAAAATAACAATTTATTACAAAAATAGTTACAACATGTACAAAAATATCTCGAGCATTATAGGAATATACATAGTACAAAAACAAAACATGGATGATGCAGATACTGTCCGGCATACGGTACCATCACCATAAGGGAGGTAAAGTTGTAGCTGAAAGGCCGACGCGTTTCGAATGCTACGCATCCTTCATCAAGGCATAAAACAAGTATTGCATCTAGAGTAGAGCAAAAAATATTTTAAATACATTCACATTAAATCATTGTATTCTCTCCATTGAAGTGCAAAAGCACATACACATCCTCTTCCTCGAGTAGGGAAAAGGCATAATTCACAATGAAGAGGACTCACCTATTGCTTAAAAAGCTCCACGCCCAGGAGTGTGGGGCAGAAGGCCCCCGGGTGTTCAGGGACGCCGGTGTCTCCTATGGCAGGTTGCACCATAATTGGGAGAGCAGCCTGAACGAATGTTCCAAAAATTTAATGCAATTGCTGCAAAAGGAATACAGATTGCAACTACAGGTCCTTGATAAAGAAATTGAATTAATATACATGCGCCTTACACCTTTAAAAACTATGGAAGAGTATACAGGACAGGAAAACAAACTTAAAGAACATTTAGAAAATTTCAGCAAACAGATTCTTATTAAAAAAGAAAAGAAATACTGGAGAGATAAGAATGCCTTCTGTGAAGGAAGGGCATACAAATGGAATAAAGATAAAAATAAAAAATTTAGTAACAAAAATTCCAAAAAACCCAATGTTCAATCAAATGACTATCTGTCTGATGTACCTTCGAATTCTTCCTCATCAGCCTCCTCACATACCAGTCGGACATCGGCCAAGAGAAAGGGCCCCTTCTCTAAACATGGGACAGAAGGAGAAGTCCAAACTAGCAAAAAAGTACAAACTAGCAAAAAACCCATCACGGATTCCCAGGTGTCATTTTCACAAAATGAAAGGGGAGCTAGCTTGACAAGGAGAGCCTCGGGTGGAAACTCCAGGGGGTCTCCCTCAAATAGAGGTAAACTTTTCTCCCGGAAAGATATGGGGGCAATTTCAAAGACTTCACGCACCCCCCTAGATAATTTTTTGGAGAAGAAGGGGGTGTCCTCAACGCCCCCACTCTTTCAAACACAGATGACCATGGATCTGGCGGTGGAGATACCGCCAGAGGAGAATATAATAATATCATAAACCTATCCTCCCATACTTTAACAACAGTAGAGCAGGAAGTTTTATGTTTGGGACTCTCCTTCTGCCCCACTAATAACACTGATTCATTTGAGACGATTAAGGATATCAACCTATTTGCACGGAGACTCTTTTATAAAGGTCTCTACTACAAACATAAAAAACAAGAAGAGGAAGTGGCCCCAAACCTCAAAGCGGCTGATTTCAGAGCCTTAAGAGACTTAAATCTCCTCTTACAGGAGAATGCCTCACTTGGTGACGCATGGGAAGAAGATCTAAATGAGGAAGCGGATGAGGAAATCGAAGAAGGCAATTTTTTCAAAATCAGGAAATTCAAAAGGAAATCTAACAAATTTCCTGTCCTGAGTTTGAATCCAGCAATTTCTTTATTTGTGAAACAAGTTTCCAAAGAATTGGAAACCTTAAAAAAGGACACAAACCATAGAAATCTGACCATTGAGCAGCAACATGCACTTAAAACCCTAAAAAATAGCCCAAATCTGATCATTAAAGCATCAGATAAAGGCGGTAATGTAGTTCTGATGAACAATATAGACTATGAGAAAATGTGCCTAAAAATATTAAACAATAAACAATGTTATAGGAAAATCACAGCAGCAACTGTGGACAGGTTCAATGGAGAATTTTATGAGCTCGTTGATAGTTTTTACAACAATGGCAGCATCATCAAAGATGTCTGGGACTTTATTAGAACACAGCACCCACGACAACCGACTATGTATTCTCTACCAAAGGTGCACAAAAACTTGCAAGACCCGCCGGGACGTCCAATCATATCTGGCAATGGATCAATTTCGGAATGTGTTAGTCAAGTAATTGACCAATACCTCCGACCCCATGTACTTGACCTACCATCCTATACTAAGGATACAATTCATCTTCTGCAGGTGTTGGAGGATTTAACCATACCTCCAGATGCTATCCTAGTAACTATAGATGTAGAATCACTCTACAATAGTATTCCGCACCAACTGGGCTTAGAAGCCATCAAGCGGGTACTCAAACAAAGACCAACCACAGATTGGAAGTTTAATCATTTCATTTTGACTATGCTGGATTTCATCCTCCAGCATAACACTTTTCTTTTCCAGGGCTCCCACTACCTCCAGGTACAGGGTGTTGCTATGGGGACGTGCTGTGCACCCTCATATGCAAACCTGTACCTGGGGGAGTGGGAGCGGGAATTTTTGTTGGGTGAAAGTGCGTCTATGTGCGCTGCTAACATTCTTGTTTGGCAGCGCTACATAGACGACATTTTTATTGTTTGGGACGGTCTGGAGAATGAACTTCAAGAGATGTTGAGGCTGATGAACATCAACAGCTTCAATCTTTTTTTTACCATGTCATACAACGACAAGGAGGTCAGCTTTTTGGACATACGTATCTTTAAAGAATTGGATGGTGCACTTGGCACATCCTTATTCAGAAAGGAAACCGCGGGAAACACTCTGCTTCACGCGGAGAGTTTTCATCCGGAAGTACTTAAGAAATCTATCCCATATAGTCAGTTCCTTCGGCTTAGGAGGAACTGCTCCACGGATTTTGACTTTCAAAGGGAAAGCGACCTGCTAACTGAACGCCTCTTGATAAGAGGCTACACAAAAACCAGCCTAAAGAAGGCTTTCAACAGAGTGAGAGATACAAATAGACGATCTCTCATCTTTAAACCCAAAAATACCAGTAAGAAGGAAGAATCCAACACTAGGGTTATCATAAATTTCTCCAATGAACATCAAAAAATCCGAAAGACGATCTCCAAGTTCTGGCCTATCCTGACAGAAGACCCTATTTTAAAGAATCTAATCACAAACCAGCCACAAATAACTTTTAAGAAAGCACCCTCCTTGGGTACACTTTTGGTCAAAAGTGAGTACAAGGGTATAAACAAAAAGGATCCTTGCAAAACATTTGGCACCTACCCCTGCGGGACGTGTGCTCAATGTCCCGTCATAGGGAGGAGAACCACACTGACACTGCCAAATGGGGATACCTTCTCCCTGAAACATTTTGCAAATTGCAGAACACGGGGAGTGGTATACCTCATGCAGTGTCAGTGTGGTTCTTTCTATGTGGGTAAAACCAAACAGGAACTACACAAGCGAATAGAGAAACATATGCATTCTATGCGCATTTGTAATCTCTATCTCCCATTGGGTCGACATATAGCCAAGCATCACGGCTATCATATGCCTAACCTAAATTTCACTGTGTTGGACCGCATTCACATTCCCCTACGGGGGGGTGATTGGAACAAAACTCTACTGCAGCGCGAAATGCGTTGGATTAGATATTTAAAGGCTACTACACCTCCCGGCCTCAACGAAAGTGAGAGTTTTAGGCCTTTTTTGGAGGGTTTTTCTTCTGGCAAAACAGATTAGGATCTCAAGCGGGGATGAAGAATGTCGTCCCCGATTTTGATTTCCTGGATGACTTTGCCCACATTTTCCAAATCTTTCCCCCTTTCCCCTTCACTGTGAACGCAATAGACATTTTCAGGTTAGGGCCCAGCACATATATGACACTTAGAAATAGGGAGGGTTGTTTTGTTCTTTTTTTGTTTTTCGCTTATATTTATTATAATTGATATGTTGTTTGACTCGATGTTTCCCTTCCACCGTATTTATGCGGACTGATTTGAAGGGATTCTTTGTCATAATTGAGATTTTGATATTTGTTTTTCTTTTTTGCACTTAACCTAAATTTGCTCTCTTGGTTCTATAGCTCGGAGGTGTGGGTCACGGGCCAACCACCCCGGTCGAGTGGACATCGATGTCTCTATGGCTATTATGCAGGTTGTTTTCCATTTTTCCTCAATTTGTTTGACTCATCAGCTGCCAGGGGAGACTTTGGGCTTTGTACCCAAATGTCATTAAATTTACCGAAAAGGGGGATAGTCATATCCCCTTGGGTAGATATAGAAGGCAGCTGTGGCTTTTTTCTCCCAAAGGTCTCCCAGTGGTTCACTCAAGAACTACAGGAGAATAGTGCCTTACCATAACACACACAAACTTGGGCTCGATTTTGCCCTTATGATGACTGTTTCAAACTGTGATCAAGGTCATCTTTTGAACGTTTTTATCCTCCTACTATCACCCCTTATAGTTGCACCCTTTTCAATCAAGTTGCTACTCTCTAACAAGACATACAATCAAACGTCCAATTCAGGTCTATGCCCCTTTGTAAAATGGCCGCCGGGGAACTTCCGGATCCGGCTGAGAGGTTTTCAGATATCCCTGATTTAACCAACCAATAAAATGGCTACGGGGGCGAAGTGTATGGCAATCGAATTGCAATTGAATGGCAATTCGCGATGGCGAGTCGAGTGACAACTTAGTCCCATTGGGGTGGCATTCGAGTGGCAATCGAATGGCAATTCACAACGGTGAATCGATTGGCACTCGAATCCCATTACCAAAATGGCCGCGGCGATACTTCCGGTCCCGGAAATGACGCGGATCGGTATACACTGAATGACGGCGCTACAATGCGCCTTGTAACAGCGGCGGTTTGCTTGAAAACAATAAGGAGCCACACATGGCTTCTCAGGAATAACATGTTTCAATTGATGGGTGATGAGGGGGAGGACTACAGCACCTGAATACAGTTAAGGTAAGTACTTAAGGAGGGCCAAGAGGGTTGGGTGGTGTCATTCCCTCTCCATATGTAGGAGAACAAGGAGCTGTCTTTCCTCTCCAAGGGGAATCTGTCTGGGCAACCCAAATCTTTTCAGGATTTACCTGCACCCGGCTCTCCCCTTCTTTGGATACAAAGACTTCAAACTACTGGTGGTGAGTTTTCCATGAACGGTTTGGAATACAATTCCCAACCAGTTATTTGAGGCTCAAATGCTGGGTTATTATTTTTGACACAAGCTTTTGATATATCTCCTTTATATAGGACTGCAAAAACACCACCCAAATTGAACCAATTGGTTCTATCCACTCTATGAGTGACATTCAAATGGGGATTTGTTTTAAATGGTGCAACCTGCCATAGGAGACACCGGCGTCCCTGAACACCCGGGGGCCTTCTGCCCCACACTCCTGGGCGTGGAGCTTTTTAAGCAATAGGTGAGTCCTCTTCATTGTGAATTATGCCTTTTCCCTACTCGAGGAAGAGGATGTGTATGTGCTTTTGCACTTCAATGGAGAGAATACAATGATTTAATGTGAATGTATTTAAAATATTTTTTGCTCTACTCTAGATGCAATACTTGTTTTATGCCTTGATGAAGGATGCGTAGCATTCGAAACGCGTCGGCCTTTCAGCTACAACTTTACCTCCCTTATGGTGATGGTACCGTATGCCGGACAGTATCTGCATCATCCATGTTTTGTTTTTGTACTATGTATATTCCTATAATGCTCGAGATATTTTTGTACATGTTGTAACTATTTTTGTAATAAATTGTTATTTTTTCATATATATTTTTGAAAATTTTATTCGTTGCCTATACAATCCCACTTCATGAGGTATTTTCGATATAAACTGAAGCATCGTAAACACAGGTTACGATGCTCAGTTATGTGAATGGACAGAGTCAGTGATCACTGACTCTGTCCATTCGGAAAAGGTAGGAGCCGGATTTAGCGGTTCCTACCTCCGCTCTCCATCCTCACAAATTGAGGAGGGTGATCGGCACGGACGGGGGGGAGAAAAGAGCGGCACGGACGGGGGAGAGAAGAGCGACATGGACGGGGGTGGGGGAGAGAAGAGCGGCACGGACAGGGGGGGGGGAGAGAAGAGCGGCACGGGGGGGGGGGGAGAATAGCGGCACTGACAGGGGGAGAGGAAAGACTGCACGGAGCACGGGAGGGGAGGAAAGACTGCACGGAGCACGGGGGAGGAAAGACTGCACGGAGCACGGGGGGAGGAAAGACTGCACGGAGCACGGGGGGAGGAAAGACTGCACGGAGCACGGGGGGAGGAAAGACTGCACGGAGCACGGGGGGAGGAAAGACTGCACGGAGCAGAAGACAGCCCAGGTATCGGCTTAGGCATCGGAGCATTTCCCCAGAGTACAAGTACTCGGGGGAAATGCTCGGTATCGGTACCGATACCGATACTAGTATCGGTATTAGGACATCCCTAGTTGTATATAAAATGCACTTTTTATCTTTCAAATGTTGTTTTCCAGTGCTAAACCGTTCATCCAAATTCTAAATTGCTGCATTTGTAAATTTCAAAAGCCAATATAATGGAATAATAGTGACGGCTTGTGTCTTGTTTTTTTTTGTAGAATTCTCCTTTAAGAGGGCGTGGCAAGGGGGTGTGTCCTATGCCTGCATACTTTTGCTAATTGTTTTGTTCCTCGTTCCCATCTCAAAAAGTTGGTAGTTATGCAAGGATGATGAGGATTCTTCTTTAAATGCAACAGCCGGTCTGGAGGTACTGGGGAAGGAGTCGGGGCTTGAGCCACTGATGCATTTAACCCCTCACCTTCTGCACTTATCTGCCCATTTATGGACCAGGGCAATTTTTACATTTCTGTCACAGGCCTGTTGATTTTGCAATAGCTGCCATTCCTTAAAACGAAGCTTCACCCAAAAGGGTAGTCTCCACTTGTTTGCCTCCCCCCGCCCCCCTCCACTGCTATATATGGCACCTTTTGAGGGGGAGGGGGGAGTGGGCAACTGGTTTTGACAGGTACTCGCTCCAACTTCCAGCTGATCTCACCGCTGCGAAGTCAACCGGAAGTTGGGCCCCCCCCCCTCCACCGGGCCATTTACAAAGCGCAGCGCTCTTTGCACATGCACAGTAGGAAACCAGCTGTAAAGCCCCAAGAGGAGAATAAGGGGGATATGATCCACATGTACTAATATATAAGGGGTCCATATAGTGAACTTGGTGGTGAGTTATTCACTTTACGGTCATCACAGAGGACAAGGGGGGACTCTTTACGTCTAGAGGATCTCCAAATACGGAAAGGTTTCTTCACAGTAAGAGCTGTGAAAATGTGGAACAGACTCCCTCCAGAGGTGGTTCTAGCTTTAAGAAAAGTCTGGATTCTTTCCTAAATGTACATAATATTACTGAGTACTGACATTTATAGGTAACGTTGATCCGGGGAAAATCCGATTACCTCTCGGGGGATCAGGAATGATTTTTTTCCCCTGCTGTTGAAAATTGGATCATGCTCTGCTGGGAGTCTTCGCCTTCCTCTGAATCAACTGTGGGTATAGAATTGGGTATATGGGATTTTATTATTTTATTTATTTTTATGGTGCGCGTGCCTGCCGCGAGCTCCCTAAGTGTACCCGTGATCGTGTCACGAAGCGGCAGAACGGGGGGGGGGGTGCCTGTGTAAATAAGGCATCTCCCTGTTCTGCCTAGTTACAGGACACTGATCTAATGCTCCCTCTCATCGGGAGAAGTGATCAGTATCATGTCACTGGTAGCCCAACCCCCACACAGTCAGAATGAATGAATGAAAAAACTTATATAGCGCGGCACATGCGAACTAAATCGCCTCTGGGCACTTGTTGTTCCTGTCTTTCTTGATATCAAAAGAGATGAGTTTTGATCTTTCTTCTGAAGGTCAGGTGGTTTTCCTCCAACCGAATGCTGGTTGGTAAAGCGTTCCATAGTCTGGGACCTTGGAGCGCAAATCTTCTTTCTCCTTTGGACTTGAATTTGGCTTTGGGTATCTGAAGCAGATTTTGGTTGGTGGATCGCAGAATGCGATTGGCGTTGTGAGCTTTTATCTTTTCGCATAGATATTGCGGAGCCTTCCCATGGATGCACTTATGTGTCAGGCAGAGTGCTTTAAAAGCAATTCTGTCCTTTACTGGCAACCAGTGAAGGGTTCTCAACGAGGGTGAGATAGATTCCCACGGTTTTTTCCCAGTCACAAGTCTGGCGGCCGTATTTAGTACGACTTGCAGGCGAGCGATTTGGTACTTTGGGAGTCCAAGATAGAGGGCATTTGCATAGTCCAGCCTGGAGTTTACAATTGTTCCCACCAAGACTGCTACGTCTTCTTTGGGAATAAATGGAATTAGTCTGCGTAGTAGGCGCAGCAGATGGTGAGATCCGCTGACTACTGACCCTATTTGTGCGTCCATTGTCATGTAGGTGTCGAAGATGACCCCGAGACTTTTGACTTTGGAGCTAGGGGTGATGATTTGGCCCAGAATTGGCGGCGGTGTCCAGGTTGTTGCCAGTTGACTCTTACGGCTGGCGTGTAACAGAAGAAGTTCTGTTTTGGAACTGTTGAGTTTAAGATAACTCTTAATCATCCAGTTTTCTATCAAAGAGAGGCATGTCTCTAGATTTGGATGATGATCCTTTTTGTTGCGGATGCGAAAATACAGTTGAGTGTCGTCTGCATATGAGTGATAAAGTAGTTTTTGGCTACTGATGATTTCAAAAAGAGGGCGAAGGTAGATATTGAAGAGCACCGGCGACAGGGGGGATCCCTGGGGGACTCCGCATGATACCGTGCGTTTTTCAGAAGTGAAAGGTCCCAATTTCACTGTTTGTGATCGGTTTTCCAGAAAGGAGGCGAACCATGCTAAATCACCTTCTGCGACTCTGGCTACTTCAGCTAGCCGAGTCAGTAATAGTTTGTGGTCTAACGTGTCGAAAGCTGCGCTTAGGTCCAACAGAACCAGGAGACAGGGTTCTCCTTCGTCTGCGGCCTCGAGGGCGTCATCCCAAATTTTGAGCAATGCTGTTTCCGTCCCGTATCCGGGACGGAAACCCGATTGAAATGGATCAAGTAGATTATGGGTATCCAGATGCTGTTGCAGCTGTTGTACCACTACTTTTTCCATTACCTTGGAGAGGGCGGTTAGGCCTGTTATCGGACGGCGGTGAATTGGGTCCTTGGGGTCTAGGGTGGGTTTCTTCAAGATGGGCTGGATTGTGCCCTCTTTCAGCTGCGAGGGCACTATGCCTTCCTTGAATGACTGATTTATAAGCTGCGTGATAGGCGGCGCCAGGATATCGGCACATTCCTTCAGCAGTTTAGCGGGGATAATATCATTAGGCGCTGTGCTGTTTCGCAAAGTACCGATGATATTTTTAACGGCATCGATGGAGATGGAATCACTCCCTAGGACACACTTAACCCCTTCCTCGCCCCCTACTGGTAAACCCCTTTATTGCCAGTGTCATTTACACAGTAATCAGTGAATTTTTATAGCACTGATCGCTGTATTAATGACAGTGGTCCCAAAATAGCATCAAAAGTATCCGATGTGTCCGCCATAA